>NW_027070044.1:238761-323518 GCF_002906115.3 Quercus suber
AAAAAAAAAAAAAAAAACTTTGTTCTTTATTTCAAATTAATTTTCTTAAAATACAAATCAAAGGAAAAAAGTATTCTAGTAATTAAAAAGATAAACTTAAAAAACAAAATCCACATTCCCACAACTTCACCATCATTCTGTTTGTTTCAGCGATGATGTTTTATAGAAAATGAGTTATTTTTCAAAAAACATTTTCTATAAAACTATCTCATTTTCTTATGTTTGGTAGCAACTTTAAATGAGTTGAAAAATAATCTTATAACTTCCCTTATTTAGTTTGGTGTGAGATAAAATTGTTCTCTAAAAAAATTTAGTAAAAAACAATCTTTAAAAATAAGCCATACTTTTTTTGTTGACTAAAGATAGTTTTCCTTTAACTTATTTTTTTTGATATTATCAAATACTGAAAAATACGGAAAACTATCTTTACACAAGATTTTTCATCGAAACAAATAAAGCTAACGAGAAATTAAAGTCTCTTATCTATGAAAAATTGATCCAGGAGGTTCGAATCCAACCTATTCTCTTATTCTCTCCATCACCCATCTAAGAATTCTTTCATTGTCACCCACTGGTTGATGCTTAAGTTATGCTCAAATTTTCTACTATGACTCATATTTTCCGAGTCCAAATCTTCTGTCTTACTTTTCCTGCTCCACTCTATACTCCACCAATAAATACTTACCACGTGTTCACCTAATTAATTAAATATTATAATTATTGACTTATTAATCTTACAGTTATTAATTAATAGTATCGTGTGGCAAGTATTTATTGGTGGAGTATAGAGTGGAGCAGGAAAAGTGGGACAGAAGATTTGGACTCATATTTTCCACAATAACTTGACTTGACTCATATTTTTCCAAAGAAGGCTTGACCAAGTCTCCCCTACCGTGAACTAAAATTAAAAAAAACAAAAAATAAAAAAGTTTCACCTGCTGTTAGAATTCTTTGTCGTTTATTTGAAATTAATTTTCTTGAAAACACAAAATCAAAGGCAGAAAAGTATTTTAACAATTAAAAGATAGACTTAAAATAAAAAAAATACAAAATCCACTATTTTGCATGGATTCCAACGAGATTAACTAAAAAAGTCTCTTTATCTTTGAAAAAGGGATCCAAGTTATCAAAAACTAATTGGTGTCATCTCTTTTTGATACATTGATAGTTGGAGGTGGGAAGATTTAGTCCTTGAATGTTTCTATTGGAAACATTTTGAGGTGTCAACCAGTTAAGTAAAAAGTTAAAACACTCTTGACAATAAATAAATAAACAAATAAATAATATTGATGTCATAACTCATAAATTCAAATGCTATTTTATTGTAATATAAATAAATAAAACCCATCACGACTCTCGTTTAGGTTATTCATCCCCATGTGAAATAAAATATTTCTTATCAACATGTGGCTATGGTAGTGGAGTCAATTTCGTATCGTACCAGCCGATATGGCTGGAATTTATCGTACCGACAAGTGAACTGGTATAGAAATACCCATGATTCGTACCACATAAAATACCGGTTTTTATCGAACTATACCTAACATACCGCCGAATATCGGACATCTCGGCCAAAAAATGGAAATCGGGCGGTACTAAAAACTTGAAGAAAATGGAAAAAATTAGCAACAGAAAGCTCACGATGCCGTCCTCACTGGTTGTTTTCCCATGTTGTCGGCCATTCTCCTAGCCTTCCTCTTTTTGTTTTATCTAGCCGTTTTTTTTTTTTTTTTTTTTTTTNGTTTAATTGTTTTGTTTGAGTTCTGACACCCCAAGTGAACTCTAATGAGTTCAAATTTCAAATATACTTGACTTTTAGGCTGGCTGCTATTCACATTTGATAAGTAATTTTATGTTTTTTTTTTTTAAAAAAAAATAATTAATATCATCTTTTTAACTTTTTATTATTATTACAATCTAGTATGTCAGGTTATATTAATGGGTTGATATTTGAGCAAGAAATAATCATATTGAAAATGAGCAATTAATTTAGAAAAATATGCCATTATAAATTTAAGGATTGTTATATAGATTTATAAATAATTCTAAATAAATAATAAGATTGTCAATATATATATATATATATATATATATATAAAATAATAGCGATAAACTCAAAACGATACACCGATATTGACTGGTACCCGAAATATATCGTATCGCTCGCCAAACCGGTACAGCCTTCGGTATGGTATTGACTTCTTTGGGCTATGGTTAAAAAGGAAAAAAAAAAAAAATCCACTCCTCGTTTTGTAATTAAAAGGATAACTGGTTAAAAGGATAACTGCCAATAATATTTTTTATTTTGCTTTTTCATTTTTCTTCGAATGGCAACCCAACAGCCGAAACTAACCCATAAATTAATATGAAATGACCCAATCTAAAAGGCAAAATGAAAATTCTTGATTAAAAAATTAAAAAAAAAAATTCTTTTACATAAGAGTGTGTGTGTGTGCGCACGAAGGCTAGATTAGGGATGGAAAAAATTCCTTGTCTAGCCCCCCAAATGTGTTTAAGGTAAGTAACATAATTTCCCTTCAAAGGAAAGGGGGAAAAAAAAATCTGAAATGAAGTTAATGAACAATGATCTTTATTAGCAAAGGAAATATACACCAAATTTCCAACTTTTCGTTCCTCAATCATTCTTTCAAAACACATAAAATAGAAAATTTGTCCAATGATTTATAAATATCTCCTCCATTGACTTATTTTCCATGGTTCCATTTTTCTATTCTTCCTAAGAATAAAGCCTAAGGACGAACAACTTAGTTTTGCTCGACTTATTGCTGTCCACTTATTGATGCTTTTACTAAGGTCCGACTCCATTTTTCTAGGGTGACTCCTATTTTCCACAAAGTCAACTTGACCAAGACTTCTAGCATTCAGCGTAATGTAAAAAGTGTGATTTTGCGGGATCTAATTAGCTTAACTAGTAAAGTCTTTGATGATTGAAAAAGAGATCTAGGGTTCAATCCTCCCTACAAAAATTGATTGGTATTTTGGTTTGATGATAAAGAGTTATTTCAGAAGCGGACGTCATAGGTTGAAACTCTCTCAAAAAAAAGTTGAGATTTTTTTTTTTAATCATATATTTTTGTGTGTTTTTCAATATGACTCGTCTCTTAATTGCCAACAGATTAAATTAAAGGTTTGTGGGTTTCAATTAGCTCAACTGATAAGGTTCCTGATGGTTGTATAAGAGATCTGGGGTTTAATCCTCGCCTACACCAAACTGATTAGTATTTTGGTCTGATGATAAAAAACTATTATCAAGAGTGGACGTCATAGGTTGAAACCCTTCTTATAATATATATATATATATATATATATATAATAAAATAAACGTTATTTCTTAATATTGACTTACTAATCCCTACCTAGAATTCATTAACTTTAATTATTGAAAAAAAATATAATCTTGCTTAAAGTGTCACATTGTTATGTATATATACTTGGAATAGGATTCTTAATATCCACTTTTCATTTTTTGTTTTGTTTAATATCCTTATTGTTGAGTTCAAATTAATTTTCTTAAAAACACAAATAAAAGAGGAAAAAGTATTTTAAAAAATACTTAAAAGATAATCTTTGGAGAAACAAAATCCAAGTTCATACAACTTCACTACTCTTGGAGGTTTTAATTGGTTCAACTTGATGGACCTAGATTCAAATCCAACCACCAAATTATTAATCTATTCAATTTCCTTTTTAATTTTTTTTTTTTCAATCGCAACTCAATCACTGAATCAAACCCATAAATGATATAAAAAAAATTTTAAAAAAAATATATGAAATTACCCAATAATATGAAATAAGGACAAAGTTTAGCTACAAAATTGATTGTAACTTAAGTCTACAAACCTACTTAATAAAATAAATATTATTACATATTTTGAAAATTTAACCGTTAAATTGCATGTTCTTTACGCTCTTAATACACATGTTAAATTTTGTGTCAATTGGATAATATTTACTATATGATCTATAAGTTTATATTTTATACATAATTTAAATTACAAAAACTTGTAATTTAAAAAATTTATTGATTACATGGCTATTGATTTTTAATTTGCTTAAAATTTTGGAAGCATGAAAGATATAAGAAGAAGATGTAATCCAATGGTGAATTTGTCAAAATTCACCTCCAATAAAAAGATATTGAGTAAAGTTGTAATATAAGGTTAAACCAATTTTGTAACTAAAATTTATCCATAAAATAATATGGACAAGGTTTCTCTCCAAATTAAAACCCTTCAAACTTCTCATATATCTTTTTATTAGGTGTGAATTTTGAAAATCTAACCATTGAATTGCATGTTCTTTATGTTCTTAACACACATGTTAAATTTCGTTCAAATAAAATTTTATTTACTATTCAATCAATAAATTTATTTTTTATGTATAATTTTAGATCACAAAAAACTTGAGATTTAAACATTTTATTGATGACATAGTTATTGATCTTTGATCTTCTTGAAATTTTGGGAGCATGGAGGGTATAATAAGAACATGCATTCCAACGGTTGGAATTTTAAAATTCACATCCAATAAACAGATATATGAGGAGTTTGAAAGGTTTCTCTTCAAACTAGTTTGGAGAGACCCTTTTCCAAACAATATTGAATTCCTTGAATTTGTTATGGAACCAGTTTACCGGAAAGATACCAAAGAATATTGGAGTTTTGTGCCAATTAGAANATCAAGTAAATGTTAAAACGTAAAACTAGACATCATAAGCCTGTGATGTGCATCACTACGTAGGTACGTATAAGCAATTATAAATCACAACTAAATAAATAAATAAAAATTTGGTTATCTAGGTTGTTTGTATATTAACTAACTTCCACATTTGAATGTCATGTGAGTTATGCTAACTTTATTAGGTAGCACTAAGCCAAGTTATTGGTATGGTCACTATGGCAACTGATATTATATATTCCTTACATAGATTATTCAAAAACTAATGATAATCAGTCCTTATGGGACCAAAAATGATTCAACTATTAACAACTGACAGAGCAATATATTATTGCAGAAAAAAAAAATCAGCAATTAATACTCCTAAATCAACATGAATGAGGACAACAAGATTCCACACGACCAAACAAAGGTAACAAATGAATGTTGCACAAAAATATTCCACACAACCAAAAAAAACTAATAATGCATACACATAGTCACACACCTACTCATTCAATATAATCTCTGCCACCAAAGTGCACATAGTAGAATCTATAAAGCACATAAAAATTCAATGAGAAAGTAATAATCTATTCCCCCAGGTAAAACCAACTTCTCAAGCAATCTTTATGACCCACATTTTGGAAATTTCCAACAAAGCTTGCACTAGCTAACAATGTCAAATTGTATAACAAGACTTACATATAAGTCATAATTAATCATTTAGGTATGCAAAAGATGGTAAATAAAAAATGTGATCATATCTCAATTTTGAGACATGGATCCTGCTAAATCTTTTTCAATGTTCTCATTTACCACTAACTCAAGCCACATTCTTTTTCCCATCTTTTCCTTGTATCACATTCACTAATTTTCTCATTAGTTTAGTTCCATCTGTTCTTTCCCATTTAGCTCTCTACTTCTGTTTAGGTCCAAATTCGTAATGCCTTTCAAATGTGTGCAATAATGTAGTCTTCAGTACATAATTGTAATTACAAACTTGGCTTCAAGTAAATGTGTATATAAGCACCAGAAGTATCTAAGGATTGAGCTGCACGGATTTCCTAGGTTACAGATTAATATTAATTGCACTGAGAATGAATGGCATGCATACTTTAAAGTGATGCAAATGCATCAGACTTCTGAACATAAGGCTAGAAAGTCAACAACTATATGTGAGGGGGTGATAACCATTTATGATCATGGCAGGGCATAGATCCATTAACAATATTACCAATGAACCAACTGAAAGTTATGTAGAACAATAGGATTAAAGAAGAACAAAAGGTTAAACAGAACAAACATAGGCTTCACCACTTAGAATTTTCCTTAATTCTAGGCATCAACAAATAAGGGTGTTTGGCATCACCACCAAACAAAAGAGGAGCTCAGATTCTCAACACATAACATTTTCATTCCAAATCATACTCTCTTTATGATTACAGGAGCACTAGAACAAACAGTACTAAAAGTGAATGCAACAGATACATAGAACGAACAACTTCAGGCTGAAAACAAAGTGCATTTGATTTTACCTTCCAATGTAAAGTGTCTTTATGATATACGCACTTATAAGACCTGCATGAAAGTTACAGTATAGGAAGTTAGATGATAATGTGTACCAAATTCCCCACAAAAAGTTCATTAAAATTTAGCAAGCCAATAATTATTTTTTCAAAAACAACTTTCAAGTGAAACAAAAATAGAAAGTCCAACATATGATCATAGACATATAACACTAAGTAGCAAGCCTTTGAGCTTGATGCTTTACAATCCAGTACAACACAATTATGTCACAAAGATTGTCATGTTTGCTTGTTTACTATGTGCTCTACATACAGAAAAGAAGAAGCAATAATAATAAGCAAAAAACAACTGCAAAAACAACTTAATGCTATCCAAGAGCAGTACCAGTGAAAAAGGGATAAAGAAAGGTCCACTACAACTTTAATGCTACAACTTTAATGCTATAAGACAATCGATGCTGCTGAAATCAAGTGATTGGACCGCATTAAAAATCACGATAAAGTCAGCACCATTCACCACTCCCTCACCGAATACACTACTATGAAATGAGGGTGTTTCATCTTGATTGAGAACCTTGAAGTTTAACATGAGAGAAATATCATGCATTTATCAAACATGTCAATTTCCATGTCTGACATTTGTATAAGGAATTAAGGATGAAAATCGTGTACCTGCAGTGCGCAAACTAAATCAATTGCTTACAATATGGCACCAACAGCTGCACATACAAAAACAATCAGTATTAAAGGGTGATAATCTAGTAAGCAAGGACATGGACACAGGTGCTGGTATGGGTACGACACAGTGACACGAGCAATTTTTTAAAAATGATAACATGAAACGGTGGTTACAAGTGACACGGATACGACACCAGTACAACAGACAAATACGACAGCCCAAATGAAGTGTCGTGCTGCCTAAGTGATAATCAATGATTGTATGAACAAAAATGATTCAACAATAGATAGTCTCCTAGCTAATCTTGAATCACCAATTCTATTAAATAACAAATAGCCCCATGGTATAGACAACACTCAAATAGTTAAGACTTTGTTTGGGTGAAATGTAAGATCCAAAGAAATGGGTGCATTAGTTCTATTAGATAAGGACCATTTTTGCGAAAAATACCTGTACCAAGCTTGCAGATGTTACCTAGTGATTGATATAAGGCAAAATGAAATTATAGTACCAACTAACCAACTACCCCAAACAACAATATTGTGGTGAAATTCATGAAAAATATGAAGAACCCATGTCAGTATGATGCAAGATTCAGTAAATTCTTCAGCTAGAGGACATAACTTTAGCATGGAATATTCAAAGAAATATAGAGAAGCATCAAAAATCAAGTAGGTAATGAATCTCACAATCACAAATATCAAGACTGATAAATCTAAATTCCATAGATTCAATCATTTGTTCATATACTTACAGAGAGAGACTGAGAACTGAGAAGAGACGAGAGACGCTCGTGCCTTCAAGCGAGAGAGACTAGAGTGAGAAAAGAGGAGAGTTTTGAACTAGCATTTTCAACGGAACTTGATATTATAAAATGGGTTCTTAAAATAATAAAAAAATAATAATAATAATAATAAATGGGTTCTTTTAAAATTTTATATGCACAAATAAATACATAACTGATGATACTAAAAATCACCAGTAAGTCATACAATCTTCACGTACTCAAAACAACACCTGCACAATACAAAAAAAATAAAACCTTAAGAGAGTACCAGTATGGTACCAACCAAAAACTCTCCGAAACTTAAGTTAGAGAACTTTCTTCACAACTCTAGAGTGCCAAAATTATGGTAAATTATGCGTACCTTGGTGTGTGAGGGTTTTGAAGTTTTAATAGTAGCATAGGGTTGACATCCGTTCTTTGGCATAAATGGCATTTCCTTGTAGGGAAGATCATCATTAATACACGTATTTTGCGGGATCCTTTCCTTGTAGGAATCCCCTTGATTAGCGTTAACCGTGGGGTACAAAATGTTTCCTTATATACTCATGCGTGGAGGCCCAATTAGGCCATGTTAGACCCGTCAAAGGTTTTCTTATCTCATCTATGCATTCTAGTCATCTCATTCAAGTGTCGTTGATCTCAAGGTGCAGCCGTCGGCCTTGAGGTGGAACCATCGTTCATGTCTATGAATGCATAAGCAAAGGTGGACAAGTTCATCAGGACTGTCAGTTTTGCCTTATGTGAATGAGTTTATCAAACTTTTAGACTTACCTTTATCAACAACTTTTGGCAAAATTAAAAGTAAAAAAAAGTCTGATAAAAAAATAGTAAAGTAAAAAAAATAATTAATTAATTATAAACAACAATAATTATTGTACAAAATCTATTAAAATTGTAAACAACCTTAAAAAAACCAATTAAAAGGTTAGTTTATATACGCAAAGTTTAGACATATAATTTGATTTCTTAAAATAAATTAAGAAAATATATCAATTTAAAAGTGTTAAGCGTAGATTCTCAAAAAAATAAAAAATAAAAATTGCTAATAGCGGAATGATAGCTTGGTGGCATTTATTTTGGTGTCACGGTTTGTTTAAAGTGTGAGGAATTCTTTAAGTAATACAACAAAATCTCACAATATTATCACAATTAATTGAGGTGTTTGCACGTCATAAGTCAAAATAAATTATTCATGGACTACCCCAATTAAAAATAAGAGTTGCATGAAAATATTGTGAAATTTTGTTGTCTCTAAACTTTCTTAAGTGCGAGATATTATTTATTTATTTATTATATTTCGGTTTGTTTATAGTAAAAATGGGAAATTGTTTCTTTGTTTTTCTGCTCTAATGTCAAAAAAGGGCAAATAATTTAACATATAGCAGTACTTCAAAGGATTTTTATGACCAGTTAAAGGGAAATTGCCCCGTTTTGCTCTTAGCTCTTATAGTGGTCCATATAAAAATGATAGAATGTCAATCACAGCCTGCCACATAGGAGAATTGTGGCAAAAATAGTGAATTTATTTATGGTACTAGAAAAACTTTTTTGGGGGGGAGGGGGCTAAAAAAACTCAAACCCTAAGTTTTTCTTATATAGTTTGTGTTTGTTTGACGTTATACTCACAATTATTTTATTATAATTTTTTTTATACAAGATAGAATTTTTACTCTAACCTAATCTAAGTGTATATTTGTGTGAACCTCCCTCCTGGATACTTAAACCTCGACTCTTACCCTACACATTCCACAAGCATTTATACTTGTGGAGTGACCAACACACTAAAGGTGCACGGTGATTTTATTATAAATCTGCTTTTACTTGTAGTGGTGTTGTTCTAATACTCAATTTAATGATAATAATAGTAATTAAAAAAAAATTGTCTAACCCAACCCGATCCACGTGAGTTGGGTTAGTTTGGGTTAAACCCCTATGATGGGTTGGGTTGGATTTGATTTTTTTTAACCCACCATGATGGGTGAGTTGAAAAAACTTTTCAACTCGGCCTATGCACACCCCTAATCACAAGAACCAACCTTTCACCTTTTAAGGGTTATAAATGTAATTTCCTAAATAAAATTATTACCAAACTAAAGAAATTAAAGTGCTAGTTATACCTATATATTATAATGAAAAGGTGTGCCTGTATGATGTATCACACATCTTATTACTTAATAGAAAAACAAATTAGTTGAGGCATTTTATAATTCTAAAATATCATCTAGGCCATTCCAACTTCAGGTTATGACTTGTGATAAATTAAGTTCACTAAAATTACAATCACAGTAGTACTCATGCCTTCATACCTTCTTCTTCTTCTTCTACTTCTTTTTTGGGGGGGGTCTCAGTTTTTTTTTTTTTTTTTTTTTGATAATATATAAAGCAACTAGATTAGTCATAAAACTCCATATCTGTTACGAAGATGAAATATGATCTTAGGTCTATAGTATTTGTTTCTTTCATGTAGGTCGCAAGGCAATACAGTTGCATGTGCTTTAACCTAGAGAGCAAAACTTTATTTTTTATTACAAATCTGGTTGGAGCCTGTTCCACTGGATATTTTGTCTGATTTTCCTAATTCATGATTAATAATATATCACGTATTTTTTTCTTTAAAAAAAGAAGGGGTCTATAGTACAATGTGAAAATTTATTACCTCTCATTTCTTGTCTTTTCTTTTTCTTTGGGTAGGCAGCTAATTACCAAATAAGGGAACAAGGCAACGAGTTTTGAACTCATTAAATTTTGGTGGGCTCTGATTGTCCTAGTTTAATCATTGGGCTTATTAAGGCCCAGATATAAAACCCATATTTTGTTTGACAGTTTTCTTTCGTTAAATGAATTTCATTTTTGTCAATTTCCTTTAGTTATAAGTAAAAGTCATGTGGTTCCAGTTAGCTCAACTGATAAAATTTCTGACAGTTGAATAAAATATTGAGATTCAATCTCTGTCTACACCAAAAACCGATTGGTGTCTTAATTTGATGATAAAGAGCTATTGTCAAGAGCGACATCNTTTGTTTTTCTATTAAGTAATAAGATGTGTGATACATCATACAGGCAACACCTTTTCATTATAATATATAGGTATAACTAGCACTTTAATTTCTTTAGTTTGGTAATAATTTTATTTAGGAAATTACATTTTATAACCCTTAAAAGGTGAAAGGTTGGTTCTTGTGATTAGGGGTGTGCATAGGCCGAGTTGAAAAGTTTTTTCAACTCAACCCATCATGGTGGGTTAAAAAAAATCAAATCCAACCCAACCCATCATAGGGGTTTAACCCAAACTAACCCAACTCACGTGGATCGGGTTGGGTTAGACAATTTTTTTTTTAATTACTATTATTATCATTAAATTGAGTATTAGAACAACACCACTACAAGTAAAAGCAGATTTATAATAAAATCACCGTGCACCTTTAGTGTGTTGGTCACTCCACAAGTATAAATGCTTGTGGAATGTGTAGGGTAAGAGTCGAGGTTTAAGTATCCAGGAGGGAGGTTCACACAAATATACACTTAGATTAGGTTAGAGTAAAAATTCTATCTTGTATAAAAAAAATTATAATAAAATAATTGTGAGTATAACGTCAAACAAACACAAACTATATAAGAAAAACTTAGGGTTTGAGTTTTATTTAGGACGAGGAGAAAAAAATAAATAACAAAATTATATAATATATATTTTTATATTTAAATATATATATTAAATATAGGTGGGTTAGGTCGGGTTAGACGGGTTTGTAAATCTCATGACCCAAACCCAACCTGACCCATTGTTAAAAAAAAATTCATGACCCAACCCAACCCACCACCCCTAAAAACTGATCTAACTCGATGGGTTGGGTCGGATCGAGTGGATTTTGGTCGGTTTGTTGCACATCTCTACTTGTGGTTGGAAAAAAAAAAAAAGGAAGGAGAAAAAAAAAACAAAATAAATGGGGAAAGGTGTTGGGTTAGGGGTAGGGGGTGCGTATAAATATATTAAAAAAATAGAATAGTTATATTTAAATAATGTTATATTCACAATATTTTTTTTACAAAATTTAAGTGGTAAATTATTATTAATTTTACTTTAGGCTACTACTAACATAAATTTTTTACTCACTAAATTATTTTGAAATCTTCTTTCTCTTTCTATTGTGTGTGTGTTAATTTCTCAAAAAAAAAATTATTGTAAAATGTTGTGAAATTATTTTGTCATTTTTAGTAATTTATACTTCAAACAACAATTTTGATAAATGTAGCCAAATTCTCAATTTTTTTAAAAAGTACTTTTTAATGGCATTTAATAAATGCTTTGCTTAAAAAAAATAAAAATAAAAAACTAATTTCATGCAACACTTTTAAAAAGAGTTTAAATTCGGTTCGAAAGCTTGCGTAAAACACTCCTTTTACGCCAGCTAATAAAAACTTGGCACGTTGGTATTTGGCTTATTTCACAATTCTTATCTTCTTCTTTGAATTTTCTCTCTCCCCGTTCCCTTTGTAACTCTCTCTTCTCGCGACTTTTTGTTTTTTTTCCATAACATCAAATCCATTGCTCTTCCCCGCACTGATCCGTGCATCAACACAGTGGCAATGGGCATTAAATCTGAAAGTAAAAAGAGAGCCAGAAAACAAGCATATCAACCTCAAAAAGTAAGAGAAAAAAAAAAAAAACTTAAAAGGAGTGGAAATTCCTTGGGTTGCAAATGGGCATATTAACACTAACAACAGGCTCAAGTCCCGCAGAGAAGTCATTGATTGGCTCAACTCTGTCGTTTTTGCGTTTGATAGATCTGAAGGTTTTTCTGATTTGTTAAAAAAAAAAAAAAAAAATTTCAATTGAATGTTGTTTTTTTCTTCTTGTAGAATCAGAATAGAGGGATGAATAGCAACTGGGTTAAGAAACTGGTTTGCAAAGATCCAATTAGCAGTCACGGCCTTTTCATCCGTAGCAATTTCTTTCTCTCTTTTTTTTTTTTAATTTTTTTTTTTTTTGGGGAGAACTTCATGGTTCTGTTTTCGCTTCTGTTCTCTTGCCCTTATTGATATATCGATTCAGAGTCTCTTCCCTTAACGGAGGGAACGAAGAGAGAGACAATTTAAAGAAGTAGAAGAGGAAGATTATGAGTGGGTCCGTGAGAGGAGAGAGACGAAACACTTGAATAAGTACGTGGCATATTTTCATTGGTTTTCATGCAATACTTTTAGAACCCTTAAAATAATAAAATTTTTAAAAACCCTATGCTACAAAGAAAAAAAAAAAGAAGAAAAAAAAAAAAAAGGAAAAAAAAAGTACACAACACAAAAACCACGCCGCCTCAGTTTCTTAAGCCCCACGCCTCCTTTATAAATACTCTGTCCTACACTCTTTCACCTTCTCATCCCAGCACTACAGCTCTCTAGCTCTCTCTCTATCTGTGAAAACAACAATGGCGTCGTCTTCAACAAGCGTGGTGGTGAGTAACAAGGAGAAGGAGAACAAGAACACGAAGAAGGTGACCCTGAAAAGCTCAGACGGCGAGTCCTTTGAGGTGGACGAGAGCGTGGCTATGGAGTCACAGACCATAAAGCACATAATCGAAGATGGTCACTACAGCTCTCTAGCTCTCTCTCTATCTGTGAAAACAACAATGGCGTCGTCTTCAACAAGCGTGGTGGTGAGTAACAAGGAGAAGGAGAACAAGAACACGAAGAAGGTGACCCTGAAAAGCTCAGACGGCGAGTCCTTTGAGGTGGACGAGAGCGTGGCTATGGAGTCACAGACCATAAAGCACATAATCGAAGATGGCTGCGCCAACAATGAGATACCATTGCCAAACGTCACGAGTGGCATTCTTTCACGGGTCATCGAGTACTGCAAGAAGCACAAAGAGGCTGCTGGCGAGTCTGAGCCCTCTGTGACCTCTTACACTTCCAACAGTACCACCAACCCACTCACTGAATGGGACACTGAGTTCGTCAAGGTCGACCAGAACACTCTCTTCGACCTCATTCTGGTCCGTACTACACCTTTCGTTCCTTTTCAAAGTACCCTTTTGGCGATTCTTTCTGCTTTATTTTACTGCTTTCATTGATTGTTTGTGTTGTGAATTTTTTTTTTTTGGTTTGTTAATAGTTTAATATTTTTTTAAAAAAAAAGTTTCTTTATTGAGTTTCTGTTTGGATCTTGAGAAAACAAGAGGGTGACAAGGAAAAAAGATTGGAACTTTACCCATTACTAGCTCTTTTACCTATCAGCAAGGAAGAAAAAAAGATTGGAACTTTAAGTACAGTTATGTTTAGTTTTTAGTTTTGGGGTTTTTCAATGAGCAGAATGTTTTCTTTTGCCCTTCATTATGCTTTAGCCCTTGGGCTTATTAAGCAATCTTTGTTCTCTTGTTGTTTAAAAAAAAAAGAAGATTTTTGTTCAAATAGAAAAAAGAGAGGAAATTTGAGTCCTGTTATGTTATACTTTTCAAATGAAAAGGGTTTTTGTTTTGGGTTTTCAATGGGCTGATTGATATTTTTCCCTTCATTTTTTTTATTTTTTTTCTTTGATTAGTATGTCTTTTTTGTGGGGTTATGCATTGAATGGATTTTTTTATTTATTTATTTATTTGTTTTATTATTATTTACTATTGTAATAGTTCTTTTTTTTTTTTTTTTTTTAAAATCACTAATAATGTGTTTTGATGCTGAGAAAATAAGAGGCGAGAAGGAAAAGGATGGGTTCTTTTATCTGTTTTGATGCTGAGAAAACAAGTTAAAAAGTTGAATGTTCTGATTGATGATATGTTGATTATCTTGAGTTTGCCTCTACCTCTTCCATCTCTTTTCTATGTTATTAAGTTGTGTTATGCATATATATGTTATGGGATTATGTTGTCAGTCCTGTTGTTAATGATTTTGTTATGTTATGGTGGTTTCATAAATTGTTTGCTTGGTTGTGGAGATTCAGTATAGTTGGGTTTGTTGGTTTAGGTGTTGTTCAGCTCATGGTTATTTTGTTATAATAAATAGTGAATAAAATGAACATTGATTGAGAGGTAGAAGTTCTATAAATTGTTGTTCCTAGATGTCATTTTAAATCCAAAAGATTGTTTGCTACAATGGATAGCAGTTTGATAGTGATATCAGTGCTATCTGCTTTTGGTTTTAAACTTTTAATATGTATGGTTACTTCTTGGGTATCAAAGGAATTTAGTTTTATGATGAGAAAATATGTTCTCTCATCTCTTGATTTTTGATAAATTGTATTTAGAACCTTGAAGCTTAACTGATTACACTTTACTGTCATTGCTACTTGTTTACTGTCATTGCTACTTGCTATGTAGTCATGCATCCATGTTGTGAAAAACTGAGCAAGCAATGTATGATGCCTGGTTTTATAAAAAGGGCTACTATAGGATTATAACCTAGAATTTCTTGTATTTTTTATGCTGTGATGCAGTTTTTGCTTTAGCAACTTTTGGTATTTGTGGTGTGCATGCCCTTAGTAGGACCGTTGAATTGACCACTTTCATTTATGCTCACTCATTTATAAGACATTATTATAATTTTCTCTAATTTTGTATTCATTGTCTTACTTGGTGAATTGGTGTTGTTCCTATTGTTCCAATTTTTAGGCGGCCAACTATTTGGACATTAAGGGGCTGTTGGACTTGACTTGCAAGACTGTGGCAGACATGATGAAGGGAAAGACTCCACAAGAGATTCGCGAGACATTCCACATCAAGAATGATTACACTCCAGAAGAAGAAGCGGAGGTTCGGAAGGAGAACCAATGGGCATTTGAGTGACATATAGAATTGCCCTTCTATCAAGGAATGCTGATACAATGATAGGGTTTGGTTTTTGTTTTGTCTCAAGTAGTAATAGGGTGAGGACATTAGGATGGGGAAATATTTTCGTTTCAAAGCACATACAACTGGTCCTTGCATCAATCACTCAGGTCAATTATTTTATATTCTATGCTTTGGTGCGTTGTCTTAATCCTGAAAATTTTCAGCATTCTCTTTGCCTGTGCATGAACAAAAGATTGAAATTTTGGATTAAACACTAAAGCTGGAATCTTTTGCACAACGTTTAGCAGATTCTTACCTTTACCTAGTCAATGAACTTAATGCTCTTTATATTCTGGTTAGCTAATATAAAATTAATCACAGGTTCAGGTTTTAGGACCAAAAAACCCTATATCTGATGGCATTGTAAAATCAAAACCCAACATACACGTAAAACCATTTCTATAGGTGCCTTTTTATTTTTTTTCAACATTAATAAGGTCATAACTGGCAGCTATCTTTTTCCTACACCATTAGTTAATTCTCAAACATTAAAACTCTGAGAGGATCAAATAAGCGTGCATCCAATACAATTTACAAATAAAGTACCAAATAAATCAAGTATATTTTACAAGGCCGGCCTGAATCAACAGGAAACACTATTCTCTTTCTCTTTTAATTTTTATTTTTTTAAAGCATATGAAGGGATTTAGGATTTTTAATATTTTTTAAAAAGCCAAATACTAAACTAAAACGCATGGTCAACAAGTTTATTTCCCAAAATTTAAAAATAATAATATAAAAAATATATGCTACATTCAGAATAAAGAGAAAAGGAACAAAGAAGAATAATAAAATATTAGTTTTAGCCAACCACCTGATAAACAACAACAAAAGAGACAAGGAAAACATTTTCTAGCACTTGAAAGAAAGTAAACAGAAAAATTAAGAAATATGCTACACTATAAAAGGAGAATCAATAACTTGGATGAGAATACGGTTTAGAGTATCATAATCAATCTGTGGTAGAATAGCAATGCGCCAAAGTACATTGAACTACATTAACTTCCCAATTAATCTTCTAAACTGCCCAGCATCTTTAAGCAACTCTCCCTCACCTTTGGACAGCTTTAGTTACTGCTCCATTGGCGTTTTAGCTGGTTTGCAACCAATCATACCAGCCTCCTTAAGAATATCAAGAGCATACTTCCTTTGACTAATACTAATTCCTTTGGGGCTTCTAGCAATTTCAAGTCCTAGAAAATATTTGAGTGAATCAAGGTCCTTGATTCCAAACTTTTGATCTAGAACCTTTTTCAATCTATCAACACAAGCTGAATCATTGCCTGTAATAACCATGTCATCCACATAGATTAATAATGCAGTGAATTGAGAACCATTAGAGTGAACAAATAAGGAGTGATCTGCCTGTGATTGGACAAAACCAAGAGCTAAGATTGTGGCAGAAAGCTTGGCATTCCATTGCCTGGAAGCTTGCTTGAGACCATAAAGAGACTTAACAAGCTTGCACACCATAGGACTTGTTGTAACAGAAATAGAATCAGAATTGGACTCCCCCTTACTGTGATAACTAGGTGGCAAGGTCATAATGTCATATATGTTGAAGATTCTAGAAATAATTCCAAGTTGGTAGACTTCCGTATATAGATTGATTGTAAATATATATGTTTCCATTCCAATTATATATGTTTCCTAGATTAGAGATATGCTCTCAAGTTGGTGCGTAGATGTCGCTCATTCCCAATTTGTTGAGACCATCATGAAATGCTCGACTTGATACGGCCTTGGTGAGTAGGTCAGCAAGTTGTTCTTGAGACGAGACATGAGGTGTTTCAATGATCCTTGCTTCTAGTTTTTCCTTGATGAAATGCCTATCAACTTCCACATGTTTGGTTCGATCGTGCTGAATTGGGTTATGGACAATATCACAAGCTGCCTTGTTATCACAATATAGCTTCATTGGGCTGTCATGCTTAATATTCAAATCCTTTAATAAATTACGGATCCATAATAATTCACATACTGCCTTAGCCATTCCTCTGAACTTAGATTCAGCACTAGATAGAGCAACTACAGCTTGCTTTTTGCTTCACCAAGTGACCAAATTCCCTCCTACAAAAGTGAAATATCCTGTTGTAGACCGCCTATCTTTGATTGATCTAGCCCAATCTGCATCAGTGTATCCTTTGACATCCAAATTATTCCCCTTTTTAAACATAATCCCTTTCCCTGGAGATGACTTCAAGTAGCGCAAAATGCGAGTAACTGCATTCATATGTTCTTCGCTTAGAGAATGCATGAATTGGCTTACGGCACTTAGTGCATATGCCAAGTCAGGCCGAGTATGTGCAAGATACACCAGTCTACCAACTAATCTTTGATACCTCTCCTTGTTGGTTGGGACTTGATCCGGATATATGCTTAGCTTCAAATTTTCTTCCATAGGAGTGCTAACTGGACTGCATGCTATCATACCAGTCTCACTTAGTAAATCTAAGGCATATTTTCGTTGAGATAGAAAGACACCTTCCTTTGATCTTGACACTTCAATACCAAGGAAGTATTTCAATGGACCAAGGTCCTTCATCTCAAATTCTCGGGCTAGATGGTCCTGCAATGCTTTCCTTTCTTCTGAATCATTTCCCGTTACTATCATATCATCAACATACACAATGAGACAAGTAATCATTCCTTTTTTATGCTTCACAAAAAGGGTATGATCTGAGTTACTCTGCTTGTATCCAAAAGCTTTCATTGACTTCGTAAACCTTCCAAACCATGCTCTTGGAGATTGCTTCAGACCATATAAGGCCTTTTTCAATCTGCAGACATGTTTTCCACCTTCTGACTGCATATTACATCCAGGAGGCAACTCCATGTATACTTCTTCTTGAAGATCTCCATGCAAAAAGGCATTTTTCACATCAAACTGGTGCAATGGCCAGTTAAGATTCACCGCCAAGGATATAAGAATACGAACAGTATTGATTTTTGCTACTGGTGCGAATGTCTCCATGTAGTCAATTCCATAAGTTTGAGTGTACCCCTTGGCAACTAGTCTAGCTTTGAATCGTTCAATGGTTCCATCTGCCTTGTATTTGACTGTGAAAACCCACCTACATCCAACAGGTTTCTTTCCTTCAGGCAGCTCGACAACTTTCCAAGTTGAGTTCTTTTGAAGTGACTTCATTTCTTCATTCATAGCTTCCTTCCACCTAGGATCTCCCAGAGCTTCCTGCATTTTAGTAGGAATAGATACAACAGATAATTGATTCGCAAATGACTCACTTTCTTTTGACAGTCTATGGTAGGATACATAGTTGCTCATGGGATACTTAGGATTGGAACTAAGAACAGGTTTATAGTTAACTCTAGGTATACCTCTAGTGGCTCGATTAGGTAGTACTTTTGGAAGGAATTGAGATTCAGAATGTACCTGGGGTTGTACCTGGAGTTCAGGAAAGGAATTGACCTCAGAAAACAATTGGTTAGATGGTACTTGAAGTGGAGTCGCTTCCATCTGATTCTGATTATTTTCCCCATTCAAACTAACATCCGGTTGGTCAAGAATAGGTTGCTCACGTAGCACAGTTTCCTCATCTGGACACTCACCACTTTTATCCAAAAATTCACCACTTGTATTCAAATGGTCCAAAGAAGGATTTAGATTTAGAGTATGCAATTCACTTCGTCTCTCCCCCTGAATTGAGGACTCGGGAACAGTATAGTACATGTCATTTTCATGAAAGACAACGTCAAGGGTGACATACATTTTCCGTGATGGGGGCTGATAGCAGCGGTAGCCTTTCTGAAGTGAGGCATAGCCAACAAAGACACATCGTAGGGCTCGTGGTTCTAGCTTATCATGCAATGGCTTAGGAAGATGCACAAATGCCACGCACCCAAAAATTCTAGGTGATAAATTCGGAGCAGTAGGAGCAGTTACAGTCGAATGAAGAACTTCAAAGGGAGTTTGAAAATTCAGCGAGCTGGAGGGTACACGGTTAATGAGGTAAGCTGCAACACTGAGCGCTTCACCCCAGTAACTGGTGGGCATGTGAGCTCCAAACAAAGAGGCTCGTACAACTTCAAGTAGGTGGCGATTCTTGCGCTCCGCAACCCCATTTTGTTGAGGGGAATAAGGGCAAGTTGTCTGGTGAGATATGCCATGTTCTTGCAAGTACTTCTTCAGGTCCTGATTAACAAATTCTCCACCATTATCAGTGCGAAGAACTTGTATGTGAGATTGGTATTGAGTGGCGATCATCTTATGAAATTTCTGAAACAAGGAGCTAACTTCATTTTTTGATTTCATCAAGCAAACCCAAGTCATACGAGTGTGATCATCAATAAATGAGACAAACCAATGAGAACCATTCAAGGACGGGTTTTTGGCCGGCCCCCATACATCAGAGTGAATCAACATAAAAGGTACTGGACTTTTATTCATACTCAAGGGGAACGATACACGGTGACTTTTTGCAAGTTCACAAATACTACATTTGAAATCTGATGTATTTAACTAAGAAAACAACTTTGGGAACAATACTTTTAAATATCCAAAAGATGCATGACCCAAGCGCCTGTGCCACAACCAAATTTTGGAGGACTTGTCGATCTGATTCGCTGAAAGAGCTTGAGCCAACTGATGTGAGCTAGTAGGCTTCAGATCCAGATAGTACAGCTTCCTCCTTCTAGTACCACAACCAATCGTCTTCCGAGTTCGAATGTCCTTAAAAACACAAAGGTTAGGCCAAAAAATCACAACACAATACAACGCACTAGTTATTTGAGCGACAGACAATAAATTATGGTTGAGGGAAGGTACAACTAAAACAGAATCAAGATTCAAATTATCTGAGAGAGGAATTGAACATTCCCCAATCACAGGTGAGGGATTGCCATTGGCGATAGAGACTATATGTGTGGTGGACTGTTTCATAGATGGAACATGCTGACTGTCAAAGGTCATGTGATCCGTAGCACCGGAATCAATTATCCATGTACTACTACTACTATTTGATGCAGAAGTATGGAAAACCTTACCAATGTTACCTGAAGTAGCAATCAAAGAGGAAGCTTCTGCAACATCATTGGAAGGTTTGGTCACAGCAACAGAGGCTTGGTGGTTTGGCTTCGAATTGCGCTTGCGCGGTGCCTTTGCTGGATCCCACCAATCTGGATAGCCAATTAAGTCATAACACCGTGCCTTTGTATGGCCTGTCTCACCACAGTGAGTACACAAACGTTCGGGTTTGGCAGCACCTATTTCATAACTGCCCTTCTGAGATCGTGCTTGGTCAGAATCAGTCTTTTGAGCGGATTGTCGAGGCTGGGGCTTAGAGCGTTGAGCCATTAGAGCGGAAGACTCAGGATTATCAGGTTCAGCATTTAAGGTAGCTTGGCGTACGGCATCTCGACGGACATAGGCATAGGTGTCGTCGAGGTCCATCGAGGGGTCCTTCCGAAGAACCTCACCTCTAATCTGTTCGAATTCTGCATCCAGGCCACTAAGAAAGATGTGCACTCTCAACCGTGCAACAGATTTCTTATAGGTGACTATATCATCGGGATCCTTCATGATAACTTTATCACGATAATCTAATTCTTGGAAAATTTCGACAAGCTCACCATAATAAGTTGATAGAGGTCGACCAGCTTGTTTGGTGGTGAAGGCACGCTGATTCAATGCAAAGAGTTGTGTCTCATCCGATCCATCATAGAATGCTTTGGCAAGAGCACTCCAAATTTCCCTTGCGGTACGCAGTTGGAGATAACGCTTCATTATCTCTGGCGACATGGAGGTCAGCAACCAACCCTTGACCTTTTGATTCTGCATACCACTTTGCATAGGTAGCATCAGTTTCCTTTGGTGGATCAGTTTTACCCATAATATATTCGAGCTTCTCACGTCCTGCGATTTGCATCTTTAATATTTGGGACCATACATCATAGTTAACTTTGGTGAGGACAACTCCGGCATGGAAGCCAGAATTTTCAGATTGGATATGGATTACTGGGGTTGATGGTTCGAGAGTAGAGGATTCGGAAGCCATATGGTGGTACTTGTTTGCTGCGATGGTTGTTCAGAGTAGTATGGTAGTAGTTGTTTGCTATGATAGAAATTTTCGGGAGGTTCTGATACCAAGTCAAAACTTGGTTTTCATTCATTCTTTTCTTTTTACAATATTGTGGGCATAAATAGCCACTATACATAATTGGAATGCTAAAGTTTAGGACTACAAATCTCTAAGCCAGCAGACCATATCTCTAATCTAGGAAACATATATAATTGGAATGGAAACATATATATTTACAATCAATCTATATATATAATTGAGAACCATTAGAGTGAACAAATAAGGAGTGATCTACCTGTGATTGGACAAAACCAAGAGCTAAGATTGTGGCAGAAAGCTTGGCATTCCATTTCCTGGAAGCTTGCTTGAAACCATAAAGAGACTTAACAAGCTTGCACACCATAGGACTTGTTGTAACAGAAATAGAATCAGAATTGGACTCCCCCTTACTGTGATAACTAGGTGGCAAGGTCATATAAACTTCTTCATCAAGATCACCATGGAGAAAGGCATTATTGATGTCAAGTTGATATAATGGCCATCCTTTAGCTGAAGCTAAGGCAATAGGAACCCTCACAGAAACTATTTTGGCAATAGGAGAAAAAGTCTCTAAGAAATCAAGACCCTCTCTTTGTGTATAACCTTTAGCAACTAGCCTAGCCTTATATCTTTCCACACTACCATCAGCATGCAATTTGATCCTATACACCCATTTGCATCCAATGGGTTTCTTACCAGGAGGTAAGGGAGTTAAAACCCAAGTCTTAGTGGCTTCTAAGGCTTGCATCTCTTTGTCCATAGCCTCTCTCCACAAAGGATCAAGAACAGCCTGAGAGAAATATTGAGAAGTTGAAGGACCCTCATTAACATTCATTAAGTAGGACTTGTATGCAGGAACCAAATGGGAATATGTCAAGCAAGCTGAAATGTCATAAGGTGAGCCCGATGGATGAGAAGTGGCAGCTGTGCTTGGTGATGCAAGTGATGTAGTACAAGCATAATCTTGCAAATACACTGGAGTTTTATGAACTCTAGTAGACTTTCTGATTTGTGGTGGATCTGCAAGGGGGTTAGTAACAATAATAGGAACAGATTTTGACAAGGAAATGGAACCATTAGACAAAACATCATTAGGAGAAGAGTTTGAAATAGGTTCAGTGACACAAGGATGAGTAGAGATGGGAAAAGACTCTGAGGAATCAAGTGGTACATCAGGTATGCTAACAGGTGTGACGAAGGTACCCAAATCACCTTCAGTAGTAGTATCAACCCCAAGAATAAAAGGATCTGTGAAATCAGAAGCTAAGGTAGAAAAAGGAAAAACATTTTCATGGAAAATCACATCTCTAGAAGTGAAAACAGTATTAGTGGTCAAATCCAAAACATTGTAACCTTTTACACCAAATGGATATCCTAAGAAAATACATTTCCTAGCTCTATGAGCAAACTTAGACCTATGATTTGAAAGAATAGAGGCATAACAAAGACACCCAAACACTCTCAAATGATCATAAGTTGGCTTAAAACCAAAAAAGCACCTCAAAATGAGTTTTATTTGACAAAAGTGAAGAAGGAGTTTTGTTTATCAAGTAAACAGCAATCAAGATGCAATGCCCCCAAAATTTTAAAGGAATATTAGACTGAAATTTGAGAGCCCTTGCTACATTCAAAATATGCTGGTGTTTTCTTTCAACAATGGCATTTTGTTGAGGGGTTTGAACACAACGAAGTTGATGTAGTATGCCTTTTTTAGCAAAAAAAATCAAACATGATGAATTCAGTACCATTATATGTTCTAATTGTTTTAATCTTCTTAGAAAACTGTGTTTCAGCCATAGTGCAAAATTGTTCTAAAGTGGATTGTGTTTGAGACTTATGCTTGAGCAAATAAACCCAAGTACACCTTGAGCCATCATCCACAATGGTTAAAAAAAAATTTGCAGCCAACAATAGTAGGAACAGAAAAGGGACCCCACAAATCACAATGAATCAAATCAAAACATTCATTTGAAACATGAGTACTTATAGTAAAGGGTAGCCTTTTCTGCTTGGCCAATGGAAAAATGTCACAATTGAACACTTTATTAGCATTGTCAATATGTACATTAGTGTTCCTTATCAAAGCCAACTTGGCATTTGACAAATACCCTAATCTAGAATGCCATATATCTGGCTGAGCAACAGTATTTAGAACAGAATTAACAAAACCAGCTAAAGAAAAACAAGTGATGAGGTTGATACACTTGCTTGCAGTAGATAAGGGCCTTTGACCTCCCTACCCAGACCAATTGTGCTCCAATGATCAAGGTCCTGGATGAAACACATGTTGCCAAAGAAAATTAGACAACAAAGAGTAGTTTTAGACAATTGACTAACAGAAAGAAGATTAAAACTGAATGATGGAACACACAATACATTGGTAAAAATGAGGTTTTCTGAAATCCTAACAGTTCCCACATGTGTGACTTAGGCTGTTTCACCATTAGGCAAATTAACAAAGGTGTTTACAGTAGCTATAACAGTAGTAAAACATGATAAAGAATGCACCATGTGGTCTGTTGCTCCTGTGTCAATCACCCAATCTAAACTGTTAAAGGCATTCCTATCTACAATATTGGCTGAGAAAACTGAATGATGTAGACTAGGAAGAAAAGGTTTATTAGAGTTTATACTTGACATGAAAGCAGCATTGGTATTGAGATTGGGTGAAGCAGAAGTACCCACCACATCAGATGCCATACCAGTCAGCCCTTCCACACCAGTATACATGCAAGAAGAACTTACACTTGCAGCATGAGAAGCATCTCCAAAATCAGCTCCTGAATAAGTGCTTCCAGAGTTGAGAAAGGCTAGAAGTTGCTTACATTGTGTCTTGGAAATAGGGCATTGATTTGTGACAACCATGGCTTTGTCTGCATCATTGACAGAATTACATGATGCTTGATTTGCACTAGTCTCCCCTTTAGGCTTGTAACCAGGAGGGTACCTATGCAATTTATAGCATTTATCAATGGTATGCCCTTGCATATTGCAATGTGTGCAAAAAGGTCTCTCCTTCTTACCATTTCCTTTGTTCCAATTAGAATTGAAGTTTCCTTTGGAATTGGTGTACATAGCCATAGTATCTGACTGAGAGGATCCAGCAGCTCCATAACCAATATTCTTGTGAGATTCTTCTTGAAGCACCAAGGAGTATACTCTACTCATTTGGGCTTTGATACCATGTAAAAAAAAAAAAACTCTCTCTAAATAGAAACTATCTTCTCATTGATTGAAAATGAATACAAAATCACTCTACCTTTCCTTATATACACAGTTATGTACAAAAAAAGAATAACTACCTCTCCGAATTTTATGGGGAGAATTGTTACAGCTAAGTACTACCTAGCTATGACACATGTACATCCACTTGGCATCATTCCTTGTATAGAGTGTATGATCTAATCATGATAAGGAATGGACTACAACAAATCTTCTAAGTCTTCATCACTTAGGCTTGTATCTCTGTTTTGCTTTTGATACTGAGATGCACTACGTATTGCATTCAATTACAGGCTTCCCTGTTCCTGTGATGCATGCTGAGCTACTCCCTTATGCACACTGCCCTGCAACTCCCTTTGACATTTAGTGCTAGTTTCATGCTTGCATACTTGTTGCTGCTAAAGACATGCACTTGATTTATCATTACTTTTAACATCTAGCAAGCACGTTTTGTTCTATCACAAAATTTGAAAAGGTTCTCTCACCTATGTGAGGTCCTTTGTGCTTAGCTAATTAGAGAAAACTAGGGTCCCCAACCCAGCTTTCAAGAGACCAGCATTTTTCGTGTAAGTTATACATGAAAAAGTAAGGGGAAAAAAAAAAGACGAAATGAAGTAAAAGAGAAAAGAACAATTCATTTTCATGCAGAATGCAAACAAATAGGGTACATCACATGGGGACTCCCAGTTTGCTGGTTGGATCATTGGATGGGAACAAAACCAACACACAAGATTGTTGGATTTGAACCAAATAAACTACTCGGTCAA
Organism: Quercus suber; assembly: GCF_002906115.3. NCBI lineage: Eukaryota > Viridiplantae > Streptophyta > Magnoliopsida > Fagales > Fagaceae > Quercus > Quercus suber. Next base: position 264,314 of record NW_027070044.1, read on the forward strand.
ATTTTTTTTTTTTTTTTTTTATTGGTCTGCTCAAGGCCTCAGACGCTCACTTCTAGCTTGAAAACTAAATCCAAGCAGTTTCTAAATCCAAGCAGTGTCGAGAATACAGTCAATACAACATAAGGCAACTGTTTGGATTTAGTTTCAAGCTAGAATGCAAGTCTGTCAACTACAACTGCAATAGTCGGCTCCAACGCTCAATTGTAAAATATGGATCATATTTCCATCCGTATTCTTCATTGATGGCCTAAGGTGGTCTCTCTTATGGTACCACCTCATGCCATCAAGAAGAACATGGAATGGTGAGTAGGGATGGCAATTTCGCCCCGCCCCACCCCGCTTGACCCGCCCCTCCCCGCTTCACCCATGCGGGTTTTCCACGCCCCGCAAAGGTTGTGGGGCGAGGATGAGGCGGGATTTTAGACCTGCACCACGGGGCAGGGTGGGGATGGGTTTATACTTTTTAGCCTTGCCCCGCCCCGCATTAATAAGGGTTAAATTGTAATTTTTTCATACCCTAAAACCCTATTATTTAAACAAAAATATCATCAGCTTATTTTATTCTACCTAAGGTGGCTCTACCTCTTTTTTCTCTCTAGCAAAGTTGGAAATAAGATACCAATTTTAACATTTTTTTTTTTTGTCTTTATTAGAAACAAATTTATACACTATTTGAATTACTAATTTCATTCATGCTTTATACATCTTTCTCAACTTACTTTTCATCATGAACATAATATATATATTTAATGAGGTACGGGTCTAAGGCTATGTGTGTCATTGTTTTTGTAATTTTGTGTGGGCATTTGGCTGGTTAACAACACTGCTTCTTTATGCTTGTCAAAATCCATATTGGTTTGATTGCCGATATTGGTTTGTAATCAAACTAAATTGGCTGGGTTTTTGTTTTTTAATTTTTAAAGAAAGAGATGATGAGGAATACCCTATTGGTTTGATTGTCGATATGATGGCATCAATCATGTACTAGCTCTAGTTGTTTGTTCTTGTTCTCCACACAAAAATTATATACAATTTAATTTTGTTTTCTGTATTTTTATTAAAAAATATAAGGTACAGGTTTGAGAAAATGGAGATTCTTTTTGAAGAACTAGGCAATTTTTATTTTGTTATGTATTAGGAGTTTGGATTATTTTATTGTGTCATACTATGAGATTTTTGTTGTGATATTGTCTTCTTAAACATTTGGATAATATTATTTAGTTTTTGCTAAAAATTAGTTTGATTTGATAGGATAAATTTATTTATAATTTCAAGTATATTTTTATTATTGAAACATATCATTTTATTTGAAAAAATGGTAATAATTATAGGGAAAATTAACAAGAAATAAAGTTTTATGGTGTAGGGCGGGGCTTTGTGGGGCCTTAAGGGGCGGGGATGGGTTAAGAAATTTTCCCCGTCATGCAAGGCGGGGCGAGGATGGAGCAAGAAAAATCCATGCAGGGCGGGAGCGAAGATCCCATCTTTCGGCCCCGCCCCGCCCCATTGCCATCCCTAATGGTGAGTGTTTCATTTCTAAAGGCCATACAATACTTACATTCTTGTTGCCATTGAGTTTCTTATTGCAGTAGTGTCTCTTTGTGATAGCCGTTGACGGATTTTTGCAGGGTTGGATCTTCACTTATATCACATACAATGTCAGTTAATTGTACGTTTATTAAATCTGATCTATTGGGAGCAAGGAATCCATCCTAGTTAAGCCCTCAATGAGTACCAAACCAAGCCATTTTTACCACTACACAATGCTAGGTGTGCTTCTATTTTTGTTGTAATCCACACGCTATACAACTCTCATTTTACTCCTCTACCAGTCACTTCCAAGTCTTTTGCCTCTACAGTCAAATACTAGTTCTTTAGCCGCTATCCTTTCAAGCCTTGTGTCCAAAATTTTGTTCATTGTACAGCCAATAACCTGAATTGTCATTAAACAACCAAGACTCCTCCCCATCCATGTTAGACATTCCTTTTGTAAAATTTTGTTCATTGTTCAACCAGTAACCTGATTTTTCTGTCTTGAAATTTAGATTTTTTAATGGTTTTGTGCAAATTTAGAATCTAAAATATTTTGAGGGTTTAAGTTTAGACTGCCTTTTTTAGTCCCTAACCCGCTTTATAGTCATTCCAAGTATAAAGTTATAAGGATCTAAAGCTCTAAACAACTATTGGGGTTTTCTTTCTGAATTTTGTTTTTAACAAAATAAATCAATTCCTGATTATTTGCCTTTTTTAAAATAATTGTATTTTGATACACGAGTTCTGTTTGATAAGTCAGATGGGCTTTTATCTTATAAGCTAAATTTAATTCTGTTTCAAATGTAACTTGCTCTAGTCATAAACGAGCAATATTGCAGTTTTGTGTCAATCGATCAAGTTGGCTTCTGCAGCTTATGTCCCCAAAAGTCTATTGTACTAATGAGTTAGCTTATTTGGTTGATGTTTGGGTCATATAGTGATGGTCATACTGTCCTGCCAAGCTTTGTCTGGGTTGAGGAAGACCTCTTTTGGCTAGAGTAGTGTTCCTCATTTTCCCTCCCCATTCTTGAATAAAATTCCCATCGTTTTCTATTGAAAAAAAAAATATATATATATATAAACTGGCTTGAGGTTAAAATAATAATAAAAAATTGTTTCAATGAAACAATGCTTAAAACCTTTTTTTTTTTAGTTTAATTTGTTGATTTTGATCAATAATGTATTTTACCTTGTGAAAAAGAGATTTAATGAGTTACACACACACACACACACACACACAAAAGAAAAAAACTGGATGTGAACAAAGTTGAAGATGGAAAGAAACACATCACTGCATCAACTAAAAGATATGCATGATGAACCTTTTTCTTACGGAGTGGGAACACGTGCTTATCAAAGAAGATGCCTGGATAAACTTATTCCATAGACTAGGTGACAACAGAAAACAATAAACTCCATTATAATGTCCTATACAGATTAAATCAATCAGCACAAAGGATCCCAAGCTAATTTCAAATAAGAAAACCTACTCTATTCTACTTGAGGACCACTGCTGCGTTTCTCAGAGCCAAATACCTTTGCACATACTCATTAGGAAGTGATCTTACAAGCTTGAAAACATCAGCATTCGCATAACGGAGATTGGTCCTAGGGTCATAGTAAGGCGCCTGCATGATACACAAGAGTAAACAAAAGTAGGTAACATAATCCAAACCAAAAAGAAAAGAAAAATAATGGAATTCAGTTACTTGTGGATTCATCATAGTGTTTCGAACAGCAGTTGCAACCTATTCCTGTTCTCAATGCATCTGAACAAAATCTATTTGGCAACAAGAATGTTATAACTATTAGGCCCTGTAGAATAACAAGCATATAGAGGGCTGGATGGACAAGGGTCAAGTCATAAGACTCATTAACTCATCCAAGTTAAGTCGGAAACCTAACAGGCAGAGTACAAGCTTAGGCAAATCAAAATGTGCACCAACAATAATCCAAAATTCTATGATTTCCAGGTTTTCACAGACCTAAAACAAAGTGGGTGGGTAGGAACAAGTGGGTTCAACTCTTAGCATTGATCTAAAACAGGGAACTAATACAATGGAACTGGATTTAATTGAAGTAAAAAATTTTAACAGCGGGATGCAAATATCCATATAAATGAATCTACCCCTAACAGCGGGATCAAACATTCAAACTAAATATTCACATTGATTGGACCTATAGTACCACATCTTATTAAGAGAGCCACATACCTCATATCCTGTTATATCACAAATTTTCTTGCAAGGATGCATAGAGGGTGGTGACTCAATATTAACATCTGCAGAACCGGAGACATCAAGGGATCAAAACTCAGAAAGGAAATTCATAGTAATCTCAATAAAGATTACTAACTGATAATTATTATTATTTTAAAAAAAGAAGAAGAAGAAGAAGAAGAAGAAAGAAAGTGTGAGTAAAAGCTTGCAAGTTTAAACATTTAATTTCAAACTCTGAACAGATGACTATCTTTCTAAATCTGACAATATGATTGAACAGTTAAGTAAAGCAGCCAATCCAGGCCAGTTTGTCTCAAGATACTTGACTGAAATCAAATCAGGTTGACCAATAAGCATCCTCCTACAGTACAAGTGATTTCTTGATATGCTCTCTAGTCATACCAGCAAACATCTCTTTTCATACAAAAAAATTGATCCAGAATCACTCTAATACCATAAGTCAATCCTTGATGTAAACTTAGTGAGGTGCAAACCCTTCATCCCACCTCATTGGGCTTTAAGCTTCCCAAGACTCCCCAAGCATAGACTTCTTATTCTCAATGCAAAATGGGTCCATTAATCATATTCATTTATTCTATAGTCATTTAAATTGTGAATCTTCTAAGCAGTAAAATTTTTGCCCCACCTTCGCTTGTGTTCAACCACAAACTTAGGAATTACACTCTTTCCATGTAGGACAATCATGTATCAACATTCTTTTCATCATGTTCAACCACAAGCAAGTATAACATTCTTTCCAACATCATGAGTCATACAAAGTCCAGCATAGTGCATAAAATTTTATTTCCCATTACAAGTCTCATTTTTCCTTCTGTAATTAATATATATGCTTTTCTGGAAAAGGAAAGCCAATAAAAGAGTCCCCATTTTTTTTTTTTCATGCATTCCAAAAACTTACAGGTGGGTTCGTCAGCAGGGAAATTCTGGTAATTCTCAGCCTGCAGGATTTGCTTGAGATGTTTCCAGTGTCTGCCTCTGGATTGGCCTTTTGGGTACTTCTCGTACATTTGAACCTGCTTGAAACTGAGGTGGGTTGGCAACACTAACTCTGCTTTCACCACGTCTAGCTCCATCTTCTTCTTTCTGCATATCAGGGGAAAACAGGGGCTCTTGTGAGAACTATACGATTTTAATAATTATTTATAAAAACACAGCACATTCCAAATGACTGGCGAAAGCATGGCAGTTTTAAAATACAACAATTTTTTGGGCTGTTAGAGGCCTTGCTAAGGGTTGGTTGTGCTGAGTTGGGCATCAGTCTCTAACCAATATATATTGAGAACATCATCTTGCTGCTGCCTAGGTTTGTTTCTTAGGGTTATTTAAAATTATCGAGACTATTTTAAGATGTCAGAATATGGATTAAGCATATATTAGGATGGAATGCAAGTGGCTGACCCCGACTAGGCTGCTGAGGAACTATAGCACACCCCAAAAATTTTGGGATTAAGGCATGGCTGTTTGCTGTGTATATACTAGAATGGAAAGGACATTTTTTGAACTGAAACTGAAGCAAAATGCATCCAGAGAAGAAAGATAGTACATGCAAAAAAACAGGAAGTTGGAAAAAGGAAGAACTACAACGACAGATTTTGGGATTTTCATGATTAAATAGGAGATACAATGTTGTCCTAACAATGAAAATGTCATACCACTACAAGTCTACAAATGATGTTTAACTTCAATGATAGTAAACAAGATAAATTAATGAACATTTCTACTCCACATATCATGTAATGTCAAAACTCGAAACTAAACATCACAAGCACGTGCATCATTGCACCATTCAGACAACTGCAAACCCCAACTAAATTATACATTTAAATGTCACATGAGTTATAATAGCTTATTGAAATTATTCATTCCTTACTTAGGTTATTCAAAATTGTGTTAATATTCAACCTGCTGAGACTGCTTTTGTGGTAGTTGTTGCTTGGATTATTTATTTTGATTTCATTGATGTCTTATTCTCTATTTTTGCATATACTTGAATTCTTACTTTTGTTTTATGCTTGAACACTTTTTAGGTGAATTTGAGTTGGTGTTAGTTTCTATGGAGTGAAAGGCAACAACAAATCAAGCCAGTTCAAAAAAAATATCAAAATAAAGAATGTATTTTTCGGTGAATTTTCTTTCTAAGATAAGAACAATGCCTTTGAGAGAACCCATCACTAAAATTACTATAAAATAAAGAAAGTACTTCTATGAAATTACCACACACACCCCAAAAAAAAAATGTACGCTTTAAAATCCCAGAGAAACGAAGAAATAAGAAATACCCATCTGGGAATCTCCTCAAATTACGAAACGAGAATGAAGAAGCGCAAGGTGAACTATCAAAAAAACCCATAATAAGAGCATCTCCAACAGCTATTGTAAAGCTAAATTTGGACCACCAAATGTTACTGTACACACTCCAGCAGCTTCTCCAAACGCACAGCTACTCTAAATTTATTTTTCAAGTTGCTACAGTAATTCTCTTAATTTAGAGAACACTGTAGCAACTCTACTCCCTTATTTTATCTTAAAAAAATGCCCGGCTGAATAAAAAAAAAAAATCTTTCTCTTTTCTCCTGTGTTCTTTGTTCATCTGTGTCTCTCTCTCCGACAGTAAAACACAATCAAAACACACACAATCTAAAATCAGAATAGAAACAACAGATCAAGAACAAGAAAAAATACAAATTTAATTAGAACAACAAATCTAAAATCAAAACAAAAACAACAGATTAAGAGCATGTAAGCCTATCTAAGCTCCATTGTAACAACAAATTGAATCAGAACAAGAATTTCTCTCTCTCTCTCTCTTCTCTCTGATGTGAAGAGGAAATGATTTTGCTGGAACGTTCTTGAAGAGGAGAAAAAGAAATAAAAGAAGGGGGTGGAGGACATGTGTCTGGAGGGGGAATGAAATGAAAGAAAAAAAAATTCTAATTAAAAAATTCTACCACAATATTTTCACAATAAATTTTAAATAACAGATTGTTATAAGTTAATATTGGCGAGAAAAAAAATAATTTCAGTAGTGAGTTCAAATTAGAACTAGTAACAACTTTTTACATAAAATTTGTTGTGAAAGTATTGCGTAAAATGTTGTGGATGTAACACATCTCATAAAATATAGTTGTTAAAAAAAGAATAAATGATGATAAAAAATAATAAAGAATGAATGAAGAAATAATATTTAAATAAAATAAAAAATGGAATAGAGAATCTGTTAGAAGTGTATTTGAAAAAGTGAATAAGTAAAAGTTAAATATCACTGTTCATTCTTCAAATAGTACAAAAATTTGAAGAAGCTGCTGGAGATGCTCTAAGGCGCACACAAATTACAAGGTGAACTATAAAAGAAAAGGCAAGTACTGTCGGTGAAAATCTTAAGACACGGAGAGTGTGAGAGATGGGCATACCTTGACAATAACGGTGGTGAGAGTGGTGGTGAAGCTCGCCGTAGTCCGAGGAGGATGAGAGAAAAGTAAACAAAAGAGGAGAAAATATTGCTCGTTAATAAATATATTTCCACGTTGGCTTCCTGTGATTAGACATGGCAAAACAGGCGGGTCGGGTTGGATCAGGTCGGGTCAAACGGGTCACGGATTAAAATAGGTCATTTTAAGTGGGTTAAAATTGGGTTCGGGTCAATCGGGTTTCGGGTCAGGTTGGGTTGACTCGCATTTTTCACATGAATTTTTTTTATTTAATTTTTATAAAGAAAATAACATGTATCTGCCATTTGGAAAGTTATGCAACAAATTACTTGATGTAAAATGCATTATTTTGAATTCACCACTTATATCAAGAATGAACTCAGTTAAATTTATTAATACTTATTCAATAAATTTAAAATTATACAAATCCTAACATTACTATCTAAAACAAAATAACACAAAAATAAGTAAAACAAATATACAAGTTTTATTTCTACACAATATCAATATTCTAAAATATAAATCAAAATTACAAATAACTTATTGGATAACTCATTTGATAAAGAATAAAAACATATCAGAAATTTACAATCTTAAAAATTAATTTTATAATCTATTATCAGTTGTAGTTGACACTCTATTTCAATTTGAGATATACTTTAAAATTTGATTGCTTGCTTATTTATACATGGTTTCTTTTATGAATATCATATTATTGTTAAGCAACGCAAACTTTAGGAAATATCATAATTTATTTTGAAAAGCCGTTTATTTTGGACATAAATTATTAAAAAATAGGTTTAAGTATTCATAATTTATGCTAATTTGATACTTTAGCTTCACTATTTTCACACTTGTGAATGTTTCTCACATGTCTACAATTTTAAATCTATGTTTTTAACTTTACTGTAACCAGATTATCTTGGCATGTACTTTGCTATTTGATATCTAAAAATATTTACTCATTACAGAATGTTCAATCATTTATCTGTCAATTAATTTGCATATAGTTATGTAAATGTATCAATTGTTTCCTTAAAGTTCACAATAAACAATTAAACTAATATTGTCTTAGTTTTACTATTTTTTTTACCCAAAAAAAAAAAGTTTTAAAAAAATAGTTCGGGTTCGGGTCGGGTCGCGGGTTGGGTTGACCGGCAAAAAACACAAGTCGAGTCACAGGTCAACTCGTTTTTACTTTGGGTCCAAAAAAATTGGGTTCGGGTCGGGTCAGGTCAGAAAATTCTGACCTGTTTTGCCATGTCTACCTTTTTTTTTAATTATCCCAACAAAAAGTAATTGAACCATTCTTTAATAAGTTTTGTGTTTGACAAAAATATACTTGTGACCAAACTTAATAAGTATAATTTTTTTTTTTGTCTTTTCTTAAAAATAAATTTTAATAGCTTTTTAGTTCTTTTTTTTAAAATACTTAACAAGAGTAATGGACGGAAGTACTAACATTGAAAATAAATGTGAACTTATACAATCAAATTGATAAAAATGAAACTTTATATAGAATCAAAATGACAATTTTTTTTAAAATATAATTTATTTGTTTAATTTTACCCTAACACTTTGTTTTAGGAAAAAGTTAACAAATGTTCTGTGAGAAATATTTTTAGAAATTTTTTATGAAGAAAAAAAAAACTACTAATTTTTTTGACACATTTTTATATTTTTAAAAAAAATAGTATTAAAACTTTCATAAAATAACCTAATAACAAACACCCTAGAAGCATCCGTTAACAAGACTTCCACATTATACGGCTAATGTAGCACCAACAGTGAAGCAAAGAAGAGAGGGTGTGAGAGAGAGAGAGATGAAATAATGAGAAAATAATTAAAAATTAATAAAATATTCAAATACAAAGTTACAATAATCGTGTACATCTACTATTACAAAAATGTAAACATACAGTATTATAAATAAACCGAATGGGTAGTTTTTGAGTAAATATATATTATTATAGTGGGCGTAAACAGTATTATATGTGGGTACTTTTTGAGTAAATATACATTATTATAGTGGGCGTACAGTATTATATGCCCACTTATGCTCTAAAGTGAGGGTGTGGACATTCAGCCAAAAAAAAAAAAAAGTGAGGGCGTGGACGCCAGTGCTGTTCCAAATGAAAAAGATTGTTTCAGGGATATGAAGAAAATAATATAGTAATAGGAAAATGAAATTGACCACAATCGGATTCATTCCAGTAAAACCCTATTGCCAAAAAGTGCCGATTATTATCAAGAATAGCGAATCCTCTTAAGGAAGAGAATTTCAAAACAGCAACTAAATATGCTTTACAATTATAGTGTTAAACACAACAAAAATGAAAGCTACAAACTACTGTACAGACAGACAAAGGGGCAGTCTTCCTTCTCTTAAAGGCTGAAGCTGCACTTGTCATTTACAAATAGATTAAAAAAGATTGATTATGCCAAGTAATTGTATATCTGGGGGTTGTTCTTGTCACGCTCTAGATACTCCCTGTCGATAAGGCTTTCAATCCGTTTCTTCAAATCAGCTGGCTTTATTGGAAATTTGAGCTGTTCACAGGAGAAAGGAAAAGAAAAATCCCCACATCACTAATACAATCCAATTCATCTTAAATTTAAAATAGTTGGGCCGTCCATTTTATGCCTCTCGGGCTTCCATAAATTCAATGATTCTGTAAAATTAACCATTTTCTCTTACATGGAAGCCAATAGCACATGCCTGCCATGATATTTTATTTTTCCTGGGCCCTACTTTGTAGAGATCTCAATATTAAAAGAAAAGGATAGATAAAGCAGAAAACATTTACCTGTTGGAAGAGTTCAGTTATCAGAAGTGTGTGACTGAGCAGTTTTCTAGTCTTCATTATTCGTACAATAGCAGCATCAACCTATAATTTATCAGGAAAACAAATTATATTAGAAAAGTTAAGTTTCAGTTGGGAATCAAGAATAATATTTAGTATGTGCATATATCTATTTAGAATAGTAACACAAACATAGGTTTGACCTGATATTGACGGTCCTGAAAAACTCGTTCGGTGGTGCTTGTATTCTCCTCCACTGTTTCCTTCATCTGTATTGCATTTACCTGCTCCCATCAATGCAATGTTAGCTTCATGCTCAATCATATGAGTGGAAACCAAAACTCAAAGTCCATCAGTTCTTTCACCCAAAGTCAAAACTGAAAGTCTTTGATTTCACATATTAACTTTTGACACTTGTCAGACTTATGCAATTTCAGGATCATCTAATCAACACTGTTGTTACTTAACATACAAACAGATTTACCTTTATACGGTAAAGAGGAGCAGTGAATAAATCATTGAACACAAATGAATCATCATCCTCTACGTCCCTACCCTTGGGCATCTGTGGCACATATATTTATGGAAAGCAGAAATAGTTAACCAATAAATAAATAAATAATCCAACACTTCAATTTTACAAGTACATTTCTTAAATACAAATCCTGCAATGCTTGACTACCAACCTTTTGTAAGACTCGAACTTTTCCACACGCAAGGGACTGCAAAGTCCTCCTTAGTTCCTTATCCTCAATTCCAGTAGAGTCCTTAATATCTTGAAAGCTTAGCCTCTCAGCATCATTAAAGAGCATCAATACAACAGTCTGTAGCACAAGACATACGATGTAACCAGAGCACTATAAGTTGTCCACTTGGGTAAGGCAAAATCAATAATAAAAATAGAGTACTGAAAAACAAAACAAAGCATAATGGCCTAAAAGAGACCAACCTGAAACAGAGAAACTGCCAGCTCCTTTTTACCTTTAGGAAATTCAGCTTTTAACACACAATGACCTAACGAATTTTGCCACATTAAGCGCCTCCCACTGTACTTGCTCAAGTAGAACTCCTTGAAAATGTCCTATTGCACCAAGAAAAAGAAATGATTGAAACAGGTGCTCAGAAGCACAATGAAACAATCTACAGTTGAAAGAGCTATAGGTGGTTTCCCCCAACCTGGTAGACATTCAATTCATGAGGAAGTCTAACATCCATGGGTGGATATGTTGGCCAGTACCTGCAGTTAGTCACCCAAAACCAATGAAGCTACTTGGGAATATTAAGTGAATGAATAATCCGACTGAGTTTGAAGATAATGAACAAAGTAAGACCTACCCTGTTGTTAAAACATGTACACTCAACTCAATCCCGGATGGGAGTTTTGTCCTGGCCTGGGATGATTGTTTGAAGGATTCATTTATTTCTTTTGATAATTCAATGTCCTGAAAATTTTTCACAAAAACAACGCAGAAACTATCATTAAATAACCCATACAAACTCATAATAAAAGCTCATATGGTGAGTGTTTCTTAACAGGTAATAGAAAAACCATATACTAAGCTTTTTTAAAGATAAAAGCTCAAAATGTGCACTGCAAAATTATGATAATGAAGTGATAAGAATAATATAGAGGCTAACAAATTGACTACAGAAGCTCATATGATGAACTTCTTACTGTAGAAAGTCAACCCAACTCTTCATCTCCCTCTTGCTGAACTACACTAATACAAATTACACACAATACTTTTTTTTTATAAGTACAAATTATACACAATACAGTAGACAATAATTTGACAGCACAGTGCTGCATTGATCTTCATATTATTGTCAATTTAAAGTCTCAATTCCTAGAGCATCATAAAAAGTTGATCCAGTACTCAGGATGTAAGCACTTGGTCACATGAGAATCTTAAATGTGGATTAATGGTGAAAACATGAATTTTGTATGTCTAAATGATTCCTACATCACTCAAGAGAATTGCAAGCTAACACATGCTCCCCTAATAAATCCACCAAAATTTAGGCCTAGACCAAGGTTCTAATCCGTAATTTAATATGTAGACTGCATAGCTTAAACCTGCAATGAACAGGTTCTTCCATCAAACCAGGTAAGACCCTAGTGTAAACTTCAGATTTGGAAAATCTTCCATCAAACCAGGTAAGACCCTAGTGTAAACTTCCAGATTTGGAAAATCGGACAAAAGTTGTCATCCCATTCATGACATCAACACATCGTCGAGGCCACATCATCTAGAAGATATTAAATGTTGGGATAGGAACCCCCCCCATTCAAATCCTTCAATTCCCTTCAATTTTTGGCCAGATGTGAGAAATGTGGTATTTATTTGATTTTGTGTGATTTACATGTGTTTTTTTAGGACCATTAGATTTCTTAAATGTGTCTTACATCTGGATTAAAATTGAAGGATTTGAATTGGAAGGGAGCCTTTCCCATTTAGGTTGCCCCACAATTTGAAATCATCTTTAATAGCAATAATGATAATTGACAATTTTCAAACCCGAAATTTATACAGATTAACAAATGTGCGTACTTTGAACATTCCTTCAAGTTTGTTTGTAAATTGGCTGCCACACTCTGTTTTTAGCTGCATTAGCAACAAAAACTTGTTAGCATAAGGAATAGATCAAAAACATGCAGCAAATACGTGTAAGTCCCAAAAATCAATCCTTAACCTTAGAGATCATGGATTTCTCAGCATCAATGGAAGCACTCTTTCCCAAAAGCAGCCTTTTTGCAAGATCCTTCTTATAAAATGCTTCAAACACATCCTTGCCCTTCATTAATAAGCAAGAATATGACATGTTTCTCAGTGTCATTTTGATGAAAAACATGAGACGGAAACAATAGCAAAAACAACCAATACCAGGCAATAGAACTTTTAGTTAATCCAATAGTCAAACTAACCTGAATAAACCTGAATAAAACCAAAACTTTATCAAGAGTACCCTCCAATTCTTCCTCAGAAGTACCCTTATTCCCAGCACGAAGCTTTTCATCCAGAAATTTTGCAATCAGCTCAGCAGGTCGGTTCTATAAAAAGAAGCACAAATATATCAGAAATAATGACTTGATAGATAAAAAGAAAAACAAAACAAAACAAACATAAGATTGATGCAGATTTTAACGAGTAAAGGATTTCCTGAAACATTAATCTTTCCGAGAATAACTCCCACCATGAAAGAGAGAAACTTCCATGGGATTTCAAGAACTCTTAGTTTTGTTTTAGGATACTCAAATATTTTGACAACTAAAGCAGTATGATTGATGTGGGTTGGGCAGAACACTATACAACTATGAAAAAGCAAATAATGCAGGTCACTGCACCAGCTGGGTGAGCTTATTACTGGAGTCAGATTAGGTATCTTTCCTGGCAAGCAGTGACTGAATTAATTGGTCTGACATTTTGCATGCAGGATGCACGCCAAAATCTTGTTAATAACAATTTCTAATATTTTGGATGGGTAATAACAATTTCTAATATAAAAATTATGAATTCTTGTAGGGCAGATTTGTCTTGTTACTGAAATGTGTGTGTGTGTGGATAGATAGATAGTGAAATTTACATATAAAATTGTTATCGATAGACACTGATCACAAATAGTTGTCATTAATCCAGAAAAAACTTAAACTTGGCTAATCCGGAATTGCTAGTCTCCCAGACTTTGGCTATTCTGGTTCCTATGTTTGTAAATCCCATATAAATGCATCATTTTTTATAAGTAATAAGATTTATTGATATAAAAAAGGGACACCCTAAAATACAGGAAGTGTACAGGGGCCAAACAAATCAAGTACAAAAATTACATAAATCAAGAACTTCAAGAAAAAAAGAAAAATATTGGTTTCATAAAGCAGACAACCAATCCATTAAGGTTCTAAAGAAAAATAACTTGAGGTCTGATATGGATCTCTCATTATCTTCAAATGACCAAACCAACCTTGCCAACAAGCTAGGAGACCCATATCTGACTTTGGCATAACCCAACTTACTCGAAATAAACCCAAAACCATAAACCACAAATTCATAGCAACTAGACAATGAAGGAAAATATGGTCAACCAATTCACCATATAAATGCATCACCTAATCAACATTCTTTAGTTTTTATTTTTTATAGGTGCTTCAACTTCAAATCTTGCTTAATGACAATGATGATGGTCCCTTGCTTAATGAGGATGATGATTATGTAGATTAAGATTGCATTGCATATTTGCATTGATTTTGAAAGGCAAAGATAACATTACTTAACATTCTAGTACTTTTTAGCCTTTGCCTTTTTGGTTCTATACTTCTATTTTGATTCAACCATGTTTTTTAATCATGACCATCAAATATCATGATTGCATATATTTTATAAAGCACAAGAGAATTATATAAAATGTTTTATTGTTTTTTTTTTTTAGAGATAATTACAATATGCTGCTAACCCCATAGCTCAAATCCTTTCTCCCCTAGACCCCCAAGCACTTTGTCCATGGGGAGGTGTCAATTCAGCTACAAAGCCTTTGGCTTTTATTGTAATTTATATGATTAATTGATCACTTGATTGTTGAATTGAACATTAATAATAATTTTTTTTTTAATGTTCACTTCACATCAATCAAGTGCGCGCTTGCGCTTAAGTGCACTCAGCACTTTTAACACTGCTATATATATAATTCTCCTATAAAGGGTCTTTTCTTTTCCCTAATAGGGGCGTCCAAAGCTCTTCGACCATCTGACTATTTCCCTGAGTATGCATAAATCCCCCCTTCTTACACACACCAGACAATTACAAAGAATCCCTTGGGTGTGGCCCCAAGAGAACACAAGAACTCATAGATCTCATAAGGCCTTGGGAATCACTAGACCAACCCCTTGGGTTTCTAATTCTCAAGTGAAGTTGAGAGGAGGGGAAGAGTTAACAGCACATAAATAGCACTTTATCAATTTAAATCTCATCCCAAGTCGGGTAATAAAGAATAATGATGATAGTGTTATTAACTAAGAAGCACGGACACAAGTACAGGTACAACATGGCGACACGACAATTTTTGAAAAAATGGGCCACAAGTATGGCAAGACATGTCTATTAAATAATTATTAAATATTTTAATTTATATTTTCTATATAGTATTAAGCATTTATTTTTCATATAATGTTAAATAAATATATCAATCTAAGAGTAATAATGGATAATAAAGCAAATCCATGACTATTAAAGGATGTTTAGAAATTAGAATACAAACCAAGAATAAAGATATTTGTTAATTTTCAAATGAAATGTTACTTTTCAAAGCATGAATACTCTCTTTGTTTTGTGAAAGGGTATTCGGTTCCTCTTGTTCTTGTGTCCCGGCCATGTCCAACATTTTTTTTTAAAAGGACATGGCTGGAACACACACGTAGAAGTGTCCCAGTAGTATCAAGTATCCGACACAAGTATGACACAGGTATGGCACCCAAAATGAAGTTATGTGCTTTCTAGTAACTCTAAATTTAACTAGAACTTATTACTCACTAATTAAAAAATTCATACTTTCACCTTTATAGTTTTTTATTCCTTTGATTTTACTTCTCTATCCACAACTATGCAATAGATAATCCATTTTGTTCAGTTTATCACTAACATAGCCAACAAGAGAAACATGAGAGACCGATGAAAAACTTGTTACCTGACGAAGATTGATGAGATGTTCAAATGCATCCTTAATGGTGTTGCAAAATGCATCATTCTTGGAATAGCTTTCTTCCCATATTGTATCAAGCGAAACCTTAAATTCTAAAAGGGATGAAACCATATCTTTGTCTTTCTCTTCATCCATGACAATGCCCTGCCCAGTTCTGCGGATATATGAGCTAAGGGCTTGCTTTAGCGATTCAAGCGCATTGACCCTTGAAAACAGTGAATACATCCTCTGAAGGTCCTCAATACGGTGCCCATCCATTAGCATCATGAAACCCTGGAAAGAGAATAAAAAGCCTAGTGGCTTAGAGAGGATGAAAAACTTGGCCAATTATATAGAGAAGGCAAGAATTAACTACGCATAGAATGAGAGTCATGACCATGTTCACACCTTATCAAGAATGGCAGATATGTGGCGTTCAAGGAGTTGCTTTTCTGCAGTTGCTATTAGTGGTTTTCTTGTACAAGCATCCAGGTAGAGTACACATCTTTCATGTTCCTCGTGCAACCTTGTCTGCAGCAATTTAATAATTACATATCTTCAAAAGTTAACAGAAATCATGTAATGTAGAATCAGATTGCAAGATAGGTCAAATTTGTTATTCAGTAAACCATTTTCAAGTGATTTACACAAATAGTCAACTAACAATACAATGCAGCAAAAGGGAAAAAGGATTATACAGAAGAGAGAATCACTTATAGTTGGAGGTAGATAAGGAAAACCGGGAGAAGAGGTTTGGGGGGGGGAGAGGAAAATATGCACCTCTACATGCTTCAGATAATCTGGAACATCTGATTGCTGCATGAATTTCATGCCTTCAGCAGCATAAAACTCAGATGTGCACTCAAGAAATGGCTTTTCAAAGCTTTCTGCGTAAATTCCTAATGCAGTAAACATCTTCAAGAGATGGTTAAGGAGAGTCCTATCCACTGCTTCACCTAATCTGAAATACCAAACAGAACAGCAAATCACAAGTTGAAATGTCAAGCTTCTTCATATGGTAATGAATCCAACCATCAACGAAATAAACAGGAAAAATAGAAAGTCATTGACCATAAAGATGACTATTACAAGCATAAGGGGAAAAGAACACGCTAGAAAATTGCCAGCATAAAAACATTACCTTGACAAGGAATTTTTGAATCAGACTTCTAAGGGGTCTACTTCTTCTAATAAGACGATTAAACAATCAAATGACGCCATAGAGAAAAATGAAGTGCCAGGCCTTAAACAAGAAGAATTCCATGACAACTAGGAGTTGGCTCCATACAAATCAAACATAAGTTCTTGACACTAAAAAGAATCTTTTTTATCTTGGACTGATATTATGCAGACATTACACTCCTAGCACCAAAATCAGGAATTTACCAAGTAGGGAATTCCAAAAATCAGATGTTAAGGGGGTGTTTGGTTCCCTCAAAACTCATAACCCACAATTCATAACTCACATCTTATAACTCATAGCTCATATTTATTTCCCTATTTCCTCATAACTCATTCTCACCATGTTTGGCATCCCAAATCCAGTTGGCTTTCTCTCTTTAAAAAGCTAATTTAACTCGCTGTCCTCTACTGTTTAGTCAGAATGGTAATGTTGTCCTCTACTTGAACTCACCCGTGTGACTGGTCCTATACTCCATTACATCTCAGAACCCAACGAAGAGCAACAAAAGGGAAGAAGTGAAAGCCACAGCCATCCATCAGGCATGGGATTTTAAAACCAAATCATATTGTCAATTTGATTTTTCTGCCAAGTTTCATAACTCACTGCAAGTGTTTTTTATTTGTATTTTTTTTTTTTTTTAATTTGATTTTCTTACCAAGCTCGTATATAGACTTGGCATTATCCACATTCCCTACCTGAACATAACCTGCCAAAAATCAAATTCCATGAAACCAATTCCAAAAGAGGACTTTCATCAAAAAACTTACGCGCATCACTCATATTCCCACACGGTTGTTCATCTAAATCAAAACCCAATTATTTTTTTTTCTTTTTCTTTTTTTTTTTCTTTTTTTTTGAGAATGATAAACATCTGAATCAAAACCCAATCTCTCCACATGGTTGTGCATTTCCCCAGAAAAACAACTTAAGAACCCGTAAAATCCCACAAAAATTTTAACCATAAAACCCAAAGAACACAACATAAAGAACCCACCAAGGTCCGAAACAAAGAAGATTCACCTGAACAGAGTTGGAGGGAAGGTTTGTTGGATTGAGAGAGATGAGAGGCCGAGAGAGATGAGAGAACGAGAGAGATAGAGAAAGTGAAATTAGAGAGAGAGATTCGCGTTCATTTGAGCTGAGATCAACGAAAGAACCGTTGGACTCAGATCAGAAGAGAGACCGAGAGATTATACATGAGATGAGCAAAAAACAATTTGTTTGAGGTGAATAGTGTGTTTGTTTTCCTCTACTGATAGAGATGAAATGAGTTTGGTGCCGTGTGTCTGACTTGATAGTGACCGGTCAGTTGTGTGAATCCCAGCAACTTGAAATTTTTTACAAGTTTGCCACTTAACTCATTTCTTATAACTCGAAAACTAACAAAACTTGTTTTCAATTTCCATCTCTATAACACAATTTTTTGAGTAATGAGATATGAGAATTGAAAAGAAAAATGAGACCAAACAAGAGAACCTGAGGTGGGGCCCACGAAATATGAGAATTGAGTGATGAAAATGGCTAAACCAAACACCCCCTAAGTTTCAACTTTGTATTTTTAATTTAGGGAATTAATTTCTTTGGCTACATGCTTATAACATTTGATGTTTATAAGTGTGGTATATATTTACAAAGAAAATACTATTTTTCTTGACAACACATCCGTACATGCATTTCCAGGAAATCATTTCATTTTGCGATTCATATACCATCAACAAACCACAAGAGATACATACACAAAAAGATAGCTGAAATTAAATTCATAAATACACCCACAAAATTGTTTCCTATTTATTTTGGTGACAGAAATAGAAACATATATACTGCATGCATTGACAGAGTAAATTCAATCGCAACTAATCTTCTTATGACCCATTCCATAACTGCGTAATCACCTTTGGAGGACCTTTTTCTTTTTTGGCATCCT
Organism: Quercus suber; assembly: GCF_002906115.3. Classification (NCBI taxonomy): domain Eukaryota; kingdom Viridiplantae; phylum Streptophyta; class Magnoliopsida; order Fagales; family Fagaceae; genus Quercus; species Quercus suber. The sequence goes on from NW_027070044.1 coordinate 283,099, forward strand.
CCTTGAGGTTTACAAGCTTCTAAACCATTGCCAACAAGATTTATATCCAACTTTCAATGAAGACAATTTTAAGAAAAACATCCTTCCCATAACTAGTCGGGGCCTGTGTGAATTTCTGTCAAATCCCCAAGATTGTAGGAGAAATGTCATTTTTGCCACTTCCGAAAAATGAATATAAGTGGTTCATATAACTAAACCTTATCTCACGGCCCTACTGTAATTTAAAATTTAGGCACTTCGAAATATATAAAATCATTAACACACAAGCACTTCAAAATAGATAAGTGATCACTAACACACAAGCACTACATTAAGATTAATAAAATATATGAGATGCAAAAAATAATCATCATTAATAACTGGAGGAAAGTAAAGGACCATAAAGGCTCAAAAGAGAACGCTAGCACCTATGAAACCAAGTGTGTAACTTCTGTGGAGCCTCCATGTAAACACCTAAAACACTTATTAATGCAACTACAAACAGCATCAAGAACCAAGTAAAAAGAATATCAAAAACCTTTTGGAGAAGATGTATGATGGCTTGCATGTCTTCAGAAGAATAAATATTTACCTTTCGCTCTGAATCATTCTTAAAAGGCCTGTGACAGTTTTGTGCTCAACTTCTGGAGATAATGAAAGATGTTTGCGGAAAAGCTGCAATCCCATGTCCCACAATGATCGCACATTAGGTGTTTGCTTTACATATGTTCTATCTAGATACAAGGCTATACCACGAATCAACAACATTTGGTCACAAAGATCCTGCCAGCATCTCTCGACAAGTGACAGAAAAACCACCAAATCTGGGCTTTGGCCAAACAAGGATTGCAATGCTTCAGATACGTGCGCTTCACACTCCTTCTCAATCCGTTGATAAAGATTTCCCCCCAATTTGTGTAGACAAAGGTCATTAACAGCCTAAGTACAACATAATGCGTTAGCTAAGCAATCAGAATGCATGAGAAATTTTACATTGGAAAAGGTATCTGAATCCCAATTAAAGAGCAAGAAAGCTTTAGCAGACTCCACCTGATAAAGTATCTCTGAGTCAATAGGATCGGGTTGCTTTAAAAATATAGCAGATATAGCAGATTTCAGCTTTGCCCACGTATCCTCTTCAAAATTTGCAGGCAGTGTTGGTTTGGCTTCAGAGAAACAAAAGGCGAAATGAAGAAGGAAATACATCAGTCCCTCTTCTTCCATATAATAGTGAAAGTTAAGAATATTTTTTGGATTCCAAACTCCACTGCCACTAGTTTTTTTCTTCTTCAACATAACTTTTGTTGGTCTCTCACAATTTTATTAGTGAGTGAAACATATATGTGCTTGTTTTCCATAGATTTTTTTTCCTTCTTATTTAGCTTACATACAACTTTTTAAGCTTTACTTTTTCTAGGTATAACATGATGTGGAAGGAACACAACAAAAGAACTATTAAAACAACACCAATAAACTTGCCATGGCCAAAACAAATTAATACTTATCAAAATAATTCCATCCAAAACCATGGAAACCAATGTCAAATTAAAGCTAGGTAAAAAAAGACAAATGAAAAAGAAGAGGTTGCACATTTCTCAGGCAATCACAAATAATACTTGATTAAAAAAAACCAATGATAATAATAACAATACCTAGTAAGAATATCTTACATATTTATTAAACCCGGCAAAATCAAGCTTATTAAACACGGAGGAATTTATGCGTAGATAACACAAGTATTGTCCAAAAACAGCATATGTTAGAAGCTTACAAGTCATTTCACTCTATTGGTATACTTTTTAGAACACTTGAGATAAATTTAGAATTTCAACCTCAAATTTTATGGATTCTAAATAACAGCTTCAAGCTGTTATTTCAAATCCTCAAAATTAGCTGTTTGAATTTGCCAACAGAGCAGAATGAGTACCCTCTCTGCATTATAGGTAAGTCTTTCCAAACAATAGCTTTGAATTTGGGGCCACAATATTAAACCTACTACTTCAATACAGATAATTTAACTGTATCCCGCCATTATCTTCATAAGAAACTTATTGCAGATCATGTCAAACATCATGCATCTTTGCTACACTTCCCATTAACAAGATCCAAGTTTTAAGACAGTTTTTTTTTTTTTTAATAGGTGAAAATTTTTTTGGACAATATAATATATATTGAATTAGGAGAATTACAACCAGTGGTACCTCCACTTGGGGTTAGAGAGAATTACATAGTTCCATCCATCCACCAAGTTGGGGAAAAAAAAAAAAAAAAGAAGGACAAGTTACACGCCTATACACAAAATTGCAGAACAGGGACAAAAATGAATATGCCAAGACCAGATCTAACTTGGAAAAATCACATCATCGTGACATTGATGATGCTTTGTAACATTCTCTAGCACATCTGGACAGTGTCTGAGCTCCCCCTGAAAGTTAAAGCAGAAGCTAATCTCGAGAAGCATGGTCCAACACTTGCAGCACTCCCACTGTACCTCTATGCACCACAGGTGTGGTCTAAATCCAGTTTGTGATTTAATGGCTTTTATGATCTCACTGCGACGATATTGTTTAATTTGTAGTGATAGCTTAGTATTTATGCGGTAAAATCCGTTTCCTTGACCTCTGGTGGTGTGAGGACGAAGATCCTGTGTATTTATTAGCAATTGCCACATTCCCATTCCCATTCCCATGAGGACAAATCCTCTAACTACAAGCGATGGCAAAATTTCCCGAAGTTGGAGATTGCCTACCAGACCCAGTCTTCCCCCCAAATAATTTTGGAAAATGTCAGCAATGAACAAACCCACTCTTTCCCCCCAACTTTGGAACTTGGCATTATGTTCTCCCTTCAGTGCCAACGTAGTGTTGAAATATGTGGAGATGCTGGAATAAGTACAGCAGCCGTGTTTGTTCCATTGATATTTCCAAAAGCTGTCGGGCGACTCCATATCTTTCAAATTGGGCCATTCCTTAAGCAACATCGGGCGCAGTTGGTTCATTCCTGGTTGATCACCAATCGGCGAGTTGAGGGAGGGCACAGTGCAGTTTGGTTTTCAATTAGAATTTGTGTCACTAGGCCAACTTCCATGTATAGTGAACTTATGTGGTGAACTACAAGAGGAACAGTAGTTGACAGTAACACAATAGGTTGGCAACCACTGAAGTACTAGCTGATAGTAACTGTCGGCAAATAGAGTTGAGATGACCGAGAACATACTATTACCATGAGTAGTAATTTCACGTTTCAACTTTCAACTATTCAGGAAATAGAGTGCCAAAAACCCTAAGTTCAGCTAATAAGTTCCACAATTGAAAGCACCAATGTTAACCAAATTGCATTAGAAATAAGGTTGTTGAATCAGCATCCAGATCCAACAAATTCCATCCAGCAACTGATTGCATAAAAATCTGAAGCAAGATCAAAGAATCAAAGCTGAACTAAACCTAAAACCTAGAGTTTCAGCCAAAAATGAAAAATCAGAAACCCTAAAAATTGATGGAATTGATAGAAACCTTTGAAGAGCTTCTTGGCAGGCTTAGTCAGCTAGGCTTTCTTTCTATACAAATTGGCGGCAACGGAGCAAGGTGGAGCTGGAGAAGGGGAAGGGGCGGAGGAGTCGTGGGGTCTGAAATCGTCGTTGACGGACATGGAAGTGGAGTTGAAAACAACAAGAAGTTACACGCCACTACACAAAATTGCAGAACAGGGACAAAAATGAATATGCCAAGACCAGATCTAACTTTGAAAAATCACAGAATTGTAACATTGACGATTCTTTGTAACATTCTGTGGCACATTTGGACAGTGTCTGAGCTGCTCCTGAAAGTCAAAGCAGAAGCTAATCTCCAAAAGCATGGTCTAAGGCAAAAAGCACTGGAGCCTTGGGGCTTCGTGCTTAAGAGCGCTCTATATATATATATTCAATTAGGAGAATTACAACCAGTGGTACCTCCGCTTGGGGTTTAAAAAACCTGGGGGTTCAAGAGAATTACATAGTTCATCAACTAAGTTAAAAATAATAATATGCCAAGACCAGATCTAACTTGGAAAGTTCACATCATCGTGACATTGACGATGCCCTATAACATTCTGTAGCACATCTGGAAAGTGTCTGAGCTCCTCCTGAAAGTTAAAGCAGAAGCTAATCTCGAGAAGCATGATCCAACGCTTGCAGCCCTCCCACCGTACCTTTATGCACCACAGGTGAGGTCTAAATCCAGTTTGTGATTCAATGGCTTTTATGACCTCACTGCAACAATATTGTTTAATTTGTAGCGACACATTAGTATTTATGAGGTAAACTCCGTTTCCTTGACATCTGGTGGTGTGAGGGCGAAGAACCTGTGAATTTATTAGCAATGGCCACATTCCCATTCCCATGAGGACCAATTGTCTATCTACAACCCAATTTTGAAAATATCCACTGCCTAACAGACCCAATCTTCCCCCCCCCAAATAATTTTGGAAAATGTCAGCAATGAACAGACTCACTCTCTTCAGTGCCAACGTAGTGTTGAGATATGTGGAGACATTGGAATAAATACACCGGCGGTGTTTTTGTTCCATTGATGTTTCCAAAACCTGTCAGGCGCCAACTCCGAATCGGGCCAATCGTTGAGGTAGGGTTCAGTGCAGTTTGGTTTTTCAGATTAATGTTATTTGTGTCACTAGGCTAGTGAACTTATGTGGTGAACTACAAGAAGATATGGTAAGACATAGGTTGGCGGCCATTGGAGTACTATAGTTGGCAATCAGAGATAAGATGGCCGAGAAGCATACTATATTACCATGAATAGTAGTTTCATGTTTGAACTATTAAGAAAATAGAGTGCCCTAAATTCAGCTAATAAGTTCCACAATTGAATGCACCAATGTTAACCAAATTGCATCAGAATTAGGGTTGTTGAATCAGCATCCAGATCCAAAACAGTAAGTAAAATTGCATAAAAATCCAAATCAAAATCAAAGAATTTTCAGCCAAAAAAAAAGAAAAAGAAAAACCTTGAAACCCTAAAAAAAAAAAATTGATGGAATTGATAGAAACCTTTGAGGAGCTTGATGACAAGCTTCTTAGTGGGCTGAGGCGGCTGGGCTTTCTTTCTGGACAAATTGGCGGCGACGGAGCGAGGCGGAGCTGGCGAAGGGGAAGGGGCGGAGGAGTCGTGGGACTTGAAATCGTCATCGACGGACATGGAAGAGGGGTCGAAAACGACATCGTTGCTGTTGTTGTTGCTGCTGTTGAAGTCCTGGTGGTGGAGACCGTTTTTGGGGTCGAGAGCTGCGGCTTGGGATTTGGCCTTTTTCATGGCGGAGAAGGGAGGAGGAGATGTGGGGTTGGGGTTGGGATTGGAAGAAGAAGAAGAAGAGTTGTTGTTGTTGTTGTTGTTGTTGTTGGAGGTGGTGGATGTGGCTGAGCGTTTGGTGGGGAGAGACATGAAATAGAAGAAATAAAGGAGGTGTGATCAAGAAGACGAGGAGGGCATTGTATGATAGTTACCTCTGTTTATTGCTCTCTATTCTCTTCTCTCTATACAAGCGTAGGCATTGTCCGAGCCAAGGATAGTCAGGGGATGCTATTTTGTTTGCTTGTGATATTTAAGTAGAAATGTCGAATAAGTCCCTATTATAAATAAATACGTCAATAGACCCATTTGAATAAAATATCATTTTCATATCCAAACTATTATAAATGTTTGCCTTTTGTTGGTCAAGCAGTTGTTTTAGTAAAATTGTTTGTATTTTTTGAAAATATTTGTAGGTAAAAAAAGTATAAAAATACATGTAATATTGTTTAAATACTGTTGTTTAAAATGCCAAACCAAACAACCTCCCAGCTTTTGAAAGTTTTATTTTTTTGGTCTCTAAACTATTCCAAATGTACTAGTTTTCATCTTTCTGTCAGTTTTCGTTAGCTTATGCCTTATGTGACCTCATGGAGTGCTAATGTGGTATCTAAGTTGGACTAAAATTATTTTATTTAAAAAAATACGAACACATGGCAAATAATTATAGATACACATGGGAACCATTTTCTAAAAGCCCAAAAATATAATTTCTATTGTAATTTTCATTTAAACTGTATTTGTTTCGAATGTAAATGAAATTGGGAAAAATATTTTACACTATAATGTGTGTTTGGGTGCACATATAAAACTCGGTCAAACTGAAAACCATTTACTTCAAACCCCATTTTATGGATTGAAAACCTGAGAGAGAGAGAGAGAGAGAGAGAGAGAGAGAGAGAGAGAGAGAGAGAGAGAGAGAGAGAGAGAGAGAGAGAGAGAGAGAGCTAGGAACCCTGCCTAGCTTCGAACCAGCCCAAATCACGCTACCCCACTAAACCAACCAAGCATCCTCTCTTTTCTCTCTTCTTCTCTAATCTCTTCTTCTCTTCCATTTTCGACCTCTGCTCCTCCACCCTTATCAAACCCAAGCCTAAATCCTCCACACATCGATCTCACCGCCTCAACCCATCCCCCCCCACGTCGTCATTGCCCTCTTTGCTTTTTTTTTTTTTTTTTTTTTTTAATTATTGTAAAATAAAATTTATTCTTGGGTTTTGGAGGATCAATGGTGGGTTGATTCATGGGTTTGTGGATTTTGATGGTGGCCAATTGGGGGTGGTGGATTGGTGGCTGGGGTGGTTTGTGGGTTTCAACGGTGGTGGGTTGTGGGTTTTGGTAGATGGGTTTTATATTGATTTTAAGATTAATAGGTTTTGATTTTCATTATAATTTTTCAGGTTACTTGGTTATGTGGTGGTTGATGATGGTTGTTGGTGGTTGGGTTTGTAGTAGCCAGTGGTGGTTGGGTTTATGGTGGTGACTGTGGTGGCCGAGTTTTATAAAATAGGTTTTTACATGCATTACCAAACACTGAGGGTCATTTGGATAGAATTTATTTTGTTGAAACTAAAAACTGAAAACTAAAAACACTATACCAAAATAATTTTTAAATGTGTGAATAGTACCGTGGGTCCCATTTTTAATTAAAAATGTCTGAAAAGTGAAGTTTGTGGGTCTCGTGAACAGTACACGGGACCCACTTATGTGATAAAAGTGACGAAAAAGTAGGAAAAGTGCGGTACTATTTATGAACAGTAGTCGCTGTCCTCTATTGCAGCTAACAAAAAAAGAAAAAGAAAAAGAGAAAACGCAACACAAAACGCAGACGTGAGATTCATTGCTATCCAAACTTCACTGAAAATACTTTTCCGCAAATTTTCCAAAACACAAACAAATAACTGAAAATATTTTCTTTTTCATATAATATTTTCAACTGCAAATATTTTACACTAGGAAAACATTTTACATATTGCCAAACATAGCCTTAGTGTACCAAACCTGCCTTAGAAGATGCATGAAGCACAGTCATGAGTAAGAAAAGTCACAATTTAATATATGACTAGCTTAGGGCTTAAATACTAACCAGTCCTCTTTTATGTTCCAATCCAAGTATTATACTAAAGAAAGTAAAAAAATATGGGTTGTGTTGGGCACCATAGGGTGCCCGTTAATTGCTGCCTATTGTCTTTTTTTTTTTTTTTTTGTAGCTTTATTGCAGTTTTATGTCATTTTTTTGTAACTTTTAGGTTATGGGACTATTTTATAGAGAGAGAAAAAAATATTAAAATAAATTGTGAGGTCAATTTTATGTTTTTTCTTCTATTTATTCAAAAAATTTTATGAGGAAATTGCAATTAACCCACTTGTGGTTTGACCGGTTTTAACTAAGCCACTATGTTTTAAAAAGTGTCACTTAACCCACTTGAGGTGCCCTTCGTTAGACCTCTATAACCCACCTCTCCCTTTTCACTGTTAAAAATAGGGGTAAATATGTCATTTTCATTATATTTTATGTCTCTCTCCTCTTTTCTCTCGTTCTTCTTCTTCTTCACATAAAACATAAAAGAAAAATATCAAAAAATAAGCCAAGATAAAATTTGTTTCATCATTTTTCATATACATAATTAGCACAAAGTTTTACGAAAGAGGGTAGACAAAGCAAAAAAAACCCTCTCTCTAAAACTCTAACCCTCTCTCTTTTGCTAGGTTCTTTTAAAAAAACCCCAGATTTGCAAGTAAAAGAAAAATCTGCAAAAAAAAAAAAAAAAAAAACTACTAGCAACCTAACATATCCAACACCACAGTCAACTCATTGAACCATCAAATCATAGCCTCACCAAACTACTACCTCCAACACCACCACCACTGTTAGCCACCGCCCAAAACCCCATACCGGGAAGCAAAAACAAAGAAACAAGAAAAACGAAATCGTTAGATCGGCTGAGTAGCAAAGCAACCTGATTGTCTAGATCGGCTGAAATCGAAGCAGCAGAGAGTGGTGGATTCAAATTTTCTGGGTTGGTTTAAATTTCCTTATGGTTGGTGGGTTCGAATTTTGTGGGTTTAATGGATTTGTGAGTGTAATGGTTTTTCCTATTGTGAGTTGTTAGGATTTGGCATATTTGTTCTACCTATGGCTTCAAAAGAAGATGGAGAATCTTCTGGGTTCCTTTCAATTAAAAAAAAAAAATGGGTTCCTTTTTGTTTTCCCTTGTTGTCTGGGTTCCTTTTTGTGGGTAGTATATACATCAAGAGGGAACCAATTATTGTGTTGATTGAACAAGATTCAGGTCACAATATGGGATTTGGGTTTGAAGATTTGATTTCTAAGATGGTGAGAGAGAAGTTGTTCTTCAATATGTTGCTTCTAATTCTGTTTCTATTGTGGCTTATATAGTAAAGGAGATTTTTTAACGGAAAGGGCAGAGATGGGTAACGGGTGTCTAACGGAGGTCACCTCAAGTGGGTTAAGTGATAATTTTTAAACCACGGGTGGACACTTTTAAAATGGGCCAAATCACAGGTGTGTAAAGTGCAATTTCCCATTTTTTATATTAAATGAGACCTACATTAATGCAACCTTAACAAGCACCGCACGATGCTTGTTAACATTTGCCGAAAAATATATAATGGATGCATTGATTTATATAATGGAATTATAATTTGTCTAAAACCAAAGAAATACCAATTATGCAACAAAGGTTGAAAATTGATCAATTACAATTAAAATAAAAAAATTAAAAAAAAAAAAAAAAAACTTAAGCGGGGAGGGTATGGTGTCAACTCCTATGTGCTAAGGGTAACACAAAAGAATAACACACTCATTAGTGGGGACTAAAATAATAATAAAAATTAAGTACACGAGAAAGGTGTCATTAAAACCATTTGTAGCACATTTGTAATCATTGGATTTTTTTTTTTTTTTTTTTAAAGAGAGCTTCAACTTATGGCGTCTGCTCATGATAATAGCTCTCTATTATTAGATCAAGACACCACTCGATTTTTTGGTGTAGGCAAGCTTTAAACCCTAGATCTCTTATTCTACCAAAAAAAAATAAAAAGTAACAATGAGTATTTATCTTCTCTCCCTCTTCTTTTATGGCTTGTTTGGATGGAGGGAGGAAGAAGAAGGAGTAGAATAGAGTTGACTAAAAATAAATTAATTTTGTGTTAAATCTACTCTACTCTACTCTACTCTATTTTCCCCCCTTTTCCCTTAATCCAAACGGACCATTAGTGTTGGGGTATTGTGATAGATATAACATTTGGTGGCTAGATTTGAATGATTGAACATGTGGTAGATGGATTCAAACGATAGCTGTGGGGGGAAAAAGGCCCAGCCCAACGTAATGGGCCGAAGGCCCATAGGAGGACTATTTTGCGAACGAGAAGAAGAAGATGGAAAAGGCAGGGCTCATCTGGAAGTGTGACCCTCAGAAAAAAGAATTATCACAATCCGAAGAAGATATCTCCTGTCCGAAGAGGTTGTAATCTTCTGACCCAATATTATAAATCAATTGAATGTGTGAAAGGCCAAAATGACCTTCTGAGGACTCCACCTGATTAAGATAAGCTCTGAGTGTGCTATAGAACGATAAGGATGGAGAAATATCCAAGGGGAAAGCTGCTACCACCGTATTTAATGCACTGCAGCAACTTTTCTGGCCGCATTTATGTTGAGAAGACCCCTGAACAGTGCATCCTAACCTACCGCCACTCACACAGAGCTAAAAGAAGATACCTGGCGTGACATGTACTGAAGCAAACTCATGGATGAGGAACAAGTGGACGATGGAGATGAGGAGAAGGGTGACTATATAAAGGAAGAAATCTCCTAACAAAATGGGGGGAGGGAAAAAAGAGAGAAAAAGACAGCTTGATTGTAACCCTAAGATTATTGTTCATCAGATAAACAATAGTATAACTCTTCGGATTTTTAGATTTTACGTATAAATTCACGTTGGCTTGTGTCTGAAAGTTGTGATCCATTGTTATCAATCCAGTATTTAACCTAGCTCTTTCACCCATACTCTACAAATTAATTGTTTTTGGGTTTGGGCCACAAATACCAACCCTACAATAGCTATTGGAGGGTTATAGTGGTTGGCGATTGCAAAATTTTTTTTTTTCCAATTATGATCCTCGTTTGACCCATGACTATGCTTTAAATAGATTGAAATTTTGTTCTGATACCAGATGTAGAACAATTTTAATAAATTCAATATAATCACATTAATATTATATATGTTATATACATGTTTGTATGTATTCTAGATTATTTAGGTCCTGTTTGGTAGAGTAGTTAAACAACATATTTTCAGTTTTTAAACAACATTATACATATTTCCACACACTTTTTTATTTACACATATTTACTCAAACTCCTTTACCAAACGGACCTTTATATTCTTATATTATTATAATCTTAAATAATTTTTTATTTTTTATTTTTTTATTTTTATTTTTTTATAGATATGAATGACTGTAAATAATTTCAGGTGGATGTGAGCCCAAAATAATGACTGTATATAGGCTAGCCAGAGCATAAATAAGAAAGTAGCCCATTGTCCAATATGGTAGCACCTTAACTCCTTGAGGGCCTTAGCAATGTCAGCCCACAAAAAGGCCTATAGATTTTGAGATCGAATATGTAACTACTAACTACACGTATCCCTTTTAGCTCTCTTGTTCTCTGTCTCCTTTCAACTCTCAATTCTCAACCCTAACCCTAACCTCAACCGTTAGCTCTTATGACTATGGAAAACGATGATAGTCATGATAGACCAGCGATCGTTTTTGGTGGGTATGACTGTCGCAAACCAGGTTCACATAGAAGTAAAACAATGGAGATGGAATGGTATGCCATTAAGGCCCCAGACCCAAACGCAGAAACCTTTTCTTCTTCTTCAAAAAGGCCAAAGCTCAATCCGTTTTCAACTGTGGAGCTTCACAAACGCAATCACAATATTGCAGCTTTAGGCTCATGTCTCTATTGTTTTAGCAAGTGTACAAACCAAGTTTGTACCTTAGACCTTAACCATCCTAGTGATGGTTGGAAGCAAGGTCCTCCAACGACTCTTCCTAGAGAAGCCAGTCCGCACACTTTCGTCATCGACGGTAAGTTGTATGTTTTAGGTGGTTTAAAATCTACTCTTCCACAAGAACAACAACACTGGATGGAGGTTTTTGACCCGAGTTTAGGGACGTGGGAATCGTTACCCAATCCTCCATCTGAGATTACCACAAGTACTTATGATCAGGAGGTGTTTGCGGCTCTTCTTGAGTCCAAAAAAGAGATTCTTGTTGTTCCATTCCTTCCATTGAATCTTGGCAACAATCATATAGGTTTTTATCAATCTTGTACATTCTACACATTCGATATAACCACTCGTTGTTGGACAGCTCTTGAGCCTCCCATGCACTTAATTTCTACGTCGTTGGGATACTAAAAGGTGTTCTGATAGAGCTGCCATGGTTGGTAATACTCTCTACTGGGTTTTGTTTGATAGTTTGGTTAAGGATGATTTGATTATCTACTCTTATGATCTAGATAAGCGCGAGTGGCTTGAGGGTCGTCTAATCGTTCATGAAGAAATTTTTGGGAAGCGGGATTATCCATTTAAGTGATAAAAAATTCTGCGTTCTCTTGCAGTCGATCATCCCTAATAGGAGTAAGAATCGAAAGCCACTTGGACCAGATATTATTTACCTAAATTGTGTAGTACTTGACGTTTCTCCAATATTCAGGGAGTTAGATATTTCCGTTGTATCCATCCAGAAATATCCCATGGATCATGACATAGAAATCTTGGATGCGTTGTTGCTGTAAGTTTCGTTTATTCTCCGTATCCCTTTTCTCTTGCCAAATAATTTGTGTCTATTACTATTATTTTTTTAGTGAATAAATAGATAGTGGTGACAAATGTTTCTATATTTGGCTAGCATTAACAACAAAGATTATATAATAAATAAAAAAACCAAAACCAAAAACATATATATTTGATCTTACAAAGCATAAGTAGACATGTCAATGATTTCTTGCAGCTTTTATAATGTTGTAGAGAGTGTGGTTTCCTTCTTAAATGTGGCAGCTTCTGCAAAACCCCTGTTATACTTCTCCTAGTTGCCTCATTATGGTGATAAAATTTGATGATCTTGCGTCCAAATATTCCAACTTACTTGGCCCCAAAATTACTTGATTTGTAAGTTTAGCATAAATGTATGTGTACACATATTTTTAGTTCTCCACAAGATCCTACGAACTTAGGAGATACTAAGAGGCTACATCTTATGAAGAAGTTCATGTGGGCATGAAATAGGAGCCTTTTTTATGTGCACCTAAGAATAGCATTACCATTAGTCAATTATGCGTAAGCATTAAATTAACTTGATTCTGAAAGTTGACAGACTAAATTAACACAAATCACAATAAATAGCTGAATGACTAAATTGAACTTTATACGAACAAAATTAGTAAACCTAGCTATATTCATACATGATTTTCTTGAATGTATTTTTATCTTATTCTTGAAGTAGCTTAACATACCAACCAGTATATATTATTTCTTTTCACACAAATAGTTGAAACAAGGCGAACATTTTCTTTCGATATCTTAGAAATGTTATGTTTATTCAAACTCCCTATTGCAGCCTACCAACAGTATCAATCTCTGCCGCATTACTTAAACAACCACAAGAAGAACCTGTAGCAGAGATGATGGATTGCAAGAAGTCTCTTGGTCTTTCAATTGCTGACAATGCTGACAAAAAATCCAGCCAAATTGCAGCTAACGGTAGAATTGGGTCCTACATTCATGATTCTCATATAGGGGTTTTAATTGAAGTGAACTGCGAGACCTACTTTGTTTGTAGAAGTGAAAATTTTAAGGACTTGGTTGATGATCTGGCAATGCAGGTCGCGGTCTGCCCGAAAGTGCAGTTTGTATCCATTGAGAATATTCCGGAGAGCTTTGTGAACAAGGAAAGAGAGCTTGAAATGCAAAGAGATGATAACCTCCTATCAAAACCCGAGAACATTAGACAGAAAATTGTTGAGGGAAGGGTCTCAAAGATGCTTAGAGAGCTTGCTCTTCTAGAGCAACCTTTCATTAAGAATGACAATATTCTGGTGAAGGACTTGTTGAAACAAACTATAGCTACAGTTGGAGAGAATATCAAAGTAAAAAGGTTTGTTCGGTTCACTCTTGGGGAAACATCTGAAAATACAAAAACAGGAATTGAAGCATCAAAGAAGAAGAAACCAAGGCATTCATAATTTTTTCCATGTTCTTATGCGTACACTTTATTGAAAAAGTGATGACAATTAAACACTTGCAAAGGAACATATTTTACATTGGTAGTCAGTGTTTGAACTTTTGAATAGTTCGGAGATGTATTATATCTAAAAGACTAAAACTAAATAGTTATAAGATTATGCATTCACATTTTTATTAGTATTTGTACTTAATTAGTATCAAAGTATTTAGAGCATATAAGCAGTCCAAAACTAATTATTCAATGATCAACCTAGTAATCCTCTCTCTCTCTCTCTCTCTCTCTCTCCACCCCCCGCGCGGTGCAAAAAAAACCCTAGTAATCTTCTCTAATTCTCCCTAATTCCCTTGGATGCTATCATGTATATATGGCTCTCCCAATTCCCAATAATATTCTCAAACCTACCTTTTGGGGTACACTGGAATAAGTTATTGATTCTCTTGATAGTCCTTAGCTCGGCTTGGATGACTTCAATTACGTTTTTCAAGTGTTGACAAGTAAGGTGACTAGGTTTTTGCTTCTTCATCTAATGGAGGCTTTGGAGGCCTTATGGAATTTAAACTCCAAAGACCTCATAGGCTCATAGCCATGGGATTTTAGGGAAGCCCTTCACCTGGTCCAAGTCCAACAACACACTATCCAAAACAAACATTACACAAAATTCTAACAAATGGATTAGGAGATATTGCAATAATATACAATGTTAAACATATTTTTTACTTGACTACGTTAAGATATATAGTTGAAAGTTAATTTAAATAAAGAAAATTCAAGAATTTCTTAAAATTTTTATTATGGAATATAATTGTTTTTTGAGCCATGTTTTATGCCTAGAAAGCTATGAAAAGCATTCTCAATAGAAGAGTCAATTATAACCTAGGAGCATTCACTTGTTTACGGAAAAATTACTTTTTATTAGTTAACAATTTTTTCCAAAACATCCACATTTGGTTATCTTCTTTATATTCTAGTTCATTTATTAAAAAAGAAAAAAAAAACCATTTTTTAATCATTTCTCTCTCTTCACGCACAATAACTAGCATCCATCACAAGAAATTAAAAAAAAAAAAAAATCTTTTTTATAAACTATAGTGTCTCCTAAAATTGGACAAGCACCGTAAAAAAAAAATACTTATTTTTGCATAATCGGTTCATTATTTGATGCGGGTGATTTTTAGATTTCATTAGCTGTATTTTGGTTTATAATATTTGCATAACCTTCTAGCATTTTGGTCTATTTAGTCCATTTGGGTCCATTCAGTCCTATTCCATCCATTTTGGTTTTATTCCGTCAACTTCAGTCCATTCAGTCCTATTTAGTCCATTAGGTTCTATTAGGCCACTTAGGTTCTATTCGGTCCACATTGGTCCTATTTCGTCCATTTCATTCACTTTAGTTCTATACAGTCCATTTTGGTCTTATTCGGTCCAATGCAGTCCTATTCACTTCTCTTTGGTTCTATTCGGTCCTATTTAGTCCATTACGTTCTATTAGACCCACTTTGGTTCTATTCGGTCCAAATTGGTCCTATTCAGTCCATTCTGTTCACTTTGGTCGGATTCGGTCCGATTTGGTCTTATTCTGTCCAATTAAGTTCTATTTAGTCTATTTGGTCCTAGTCAGTCTTCTTCTGTTTAATGCGGTCCATTTTGGTCCATGTTATTCCATTCGGACCACTTCAGTCCAATTCAGTGCATTCAGTCTAGTGCTGTCCATGTGGTCTAATTTGATCTACTTTTGGTCGATTCAGTGCATTCAGTCCATTTTTGTGCATTTACATAATGAGAAAAGGCAAGTCTGAGTTGAGAGTATTTATATATACCTCAAACTTGTAATATCTAAAATCTTGAGTATAGCATTTATTATTTCTATGAAGGCTATGAATATACAAATGTAATCTTTAGGACAATTACTTATTTGTTTTATCGTTGTTACTTATAAATGAATTGTATGAGATTGATTATACTTTCAAGAAAAATAAATAAATAAATTTATATTTATAGTGACTATTATATATATATATATATTTATTTATTTATAGTGGCTAGTGGCTATTCGGTGCCACCTACGAGATAGTGACTAGTATTAATATTTGTCAATAGTCTTGTAATGTAATTAATTTACATGTTCTAGTCTTCCTAACATAGATACATTCAGATTATCCAATTAAAAAAAATCATTTATAATGGTTTTTTTAGAGTAGTTGGGTATAATGTAACATTACTGTATGACCTTATCTTGACCGTACACGTAAGGATTTCCAACCAAGGCAATCAAATTCAAGGGCACGATGATCTGAGTATAAATTCGGCCCCAATTGAATCCAAATTCCCTCACCCTCCTTCAACAGCTACATTTCTCTCTCTCTCTGAGATTCTCTCTCTCCAATTGAATTCAAACCCTGCACATTCTCTCTCATGCTAAGCTTAGCTGAGATGAGCTTCCATTTGTGAGAATTGAAGGGAGACCGTGCCTGATGATTCCTCTTCTGATTCCAGCATCAAGGTATTCCTTCTTGGAAACCTAAACCTAAACCCTAGGCCTTTCACTTTTGGCTTTAGTTCCATTTTTTTTTTCAATTACGGAGAGGATCTGGATTCTACGTATGTGTTAGGTTACCGATTGGGAAAGTTGAATTTGGTGAATGTAAACTTATATTATAGTCAGCTTAGTTCTGTGGAAATGGTTGCACTAGAATATAGACTTTGAATCAGAAATCTTCACTGATTTCTGGAAGATCTTGTGACAAATTTTTAAAGTAAAGTTGATGATTCGCTATCAAATTAATGGACAAACCTTCACATTTGACCCAGGTGCTGAAGTTCCCTATCAATGTGATAGTTTTCATGTTTAAATTAAACGATTATTGGGGTTGAAATTTGTTTGGCTTGATTCAATAATTTTGTCTTTGAATATGCACTTGCTTTTGTTTCTTTTCTGATTTTGTGCTATGTATAATGATGCTATTAATGTTTTCTCTATATAGTGGAAATAATAATACGGTTATACCAAGCGTCCGGCCAATGCCTTTGTTGGAAAAAAAAACTTCACCAATGATCAAGAGCCAAGGGTCCGGCCAATGCCCATGTTTTTGAGAGTGTCTTTTTGCCTGCATAAATGAGGTGATAGCTGATTCTCTTATTTGTTGAGCTCATTTTAGATTATATCGTATTATTGAACTATAGACTCTTTGCAAATCAAGCAGGCTGAGAAACAACTTAACTATCAGTCTCACTGTTCTTTTCTCGAGATTGAGTGATTATAGATTATTCCTTCTAGCATACTTGACGGACCTACTTATTCTTGCAAAGATATGCCACTTGATTTTTCAGGTAATTGTAGATTTACAATCCAAATCAAAGAAATCTCAAGTTAAAAGGAACTTTAAAATTTTTTATATTTCTTTTCTATGGTAGGCCTTTTCAAATCTGGTATCTATGTTGAAAACCTCACATAGGAGGAGTATGTATGTATAATGAATGATGTGTTGCGGCCCTTGATAAAGGTTTTCTCCTTGCTATGCCTTTCTACCGTAGGCATAATATGGATACACATTGTATTTTGGTGGTTGTGACTTTGCTGGCACTTAAAGGAATTTTTGTGAAGCTCCTCAAAATGTGGGATTGGGCATAGAGAATTTGGTTCTTTACCATGCATTGTTGGGTAAATGGTTGTGGCGACATGCCTTTGGAAAAGTATAAGGAAGGGGTGTGATACTTTTCATCGCTTTGTTAGCTTTAAGGTGGGGGATGGATATTCTATTAAATTCTTGCATGATTCTTGGTGTGGGGGCCTTCCTTTATAGGAGAATTTCCTTTAGTTGTATGGCATTGCACTTAAATAAAGAGGCATCAGTGTTAGATCTAATTTCCTTCTCAGGGCATAGCTATCATATTTCATGCCCTTGTGCTTGTAGGAATGTATGATCTTAAAAAATATCCTACAAATATTAGGTTGTTAAGGCGTACTGCAATGGTTCAAGTTCATGACTTAGGGTAATGGGAGAAATGAATAAAAACTTAATTGATTTGAGAAAATCAGCCTCCAAGAATTAAAAGGAAGAAATGAGAAAAAAAGTGGAAGTGAATGAAGAACATAATGCCTGATTGCTTGGTTAATGTTTTACACTTTGAGCAGGTACTTATATAGGTTTAGTTGACCTTAAAAATTAAGATTTATCCATCCTTGCCATTTCTTATAACTAATCTCGCAATTATTATATGTTACAACATTTAGGCCCATTACAGATACAATGTTGTGACACTATTTTCGTAACTATTGTGACAAGTTGTTAAATCATATATGTGAGATACCTGTGGAAGCAACTTCTTTCCCAAGAGGTTGCCAACTGCCTTTTCCCACTAAGCTCAGAAAGGTTCTTTACCCATTCAAGAGCTCTAGAGACAACCTTTTTTCACAAAATATATACAAATATTAAAGTGGCAAGTTATTGATGGTAAAAAGTAAAGTGATGTTAGTGATTAGCCCAAACAAAAATCAATAAAAACCTCTCAACTCAATTTTTGTGAGAAATATTGTGAAAATTGTTCTGTTTATAGTGTTTCTCCTTCTGACACATGCATTTCACAAGATTGCCAAGATTATGAAATAACAATTGCATCATGTATGTGATTTGGGAGATTCTCTTTTAGCTTAGAAGTGGGATAGGTTGGTGTCAACATTGCCTGTCCAAGATGCCAATACAAACTGCAGAAATCTATAAGATGAGTTTTGTCATACCAAACATCTTGTTCTTGCCCTACATTGTTGTATTTCTCTTACTAACATCAAGGAGAAACAGCTTTCTAAAAGGAACCAATTTTGGTTTTAAGATATTTAGCGTGTAAAGCATGCATTGGCTATTGCTCGGCAGAAGTATCACCATAGACCCAAGTTTGATGTGTTCTAGGGTGTACTAACATAGACCAAGTATGTTTCTAGTTTTCAAATCTTTCCTAGACTCAGTTTTGTTTGCTATTAGAGGAGAGTCCAAGAAGCATTTTGTGAATGAACAAAAGAAAATCATAGCAAAACTAAGCATCCTTTTAGATGCTTACCATTACTACGTTCTGTACAAAGAATCATTAGCTCAGCTCTATTTCTTAACATATTCTTAAAAGAATTATTTTACCTAGAGCACATCAAGTTCCAAGAACAAAATGTTGGTTTAGGTTTATGAACTTTGTAACAGTAACATCTAATTCCAATGCAAAAAAACTTATGCCCATAATTTAGATAGAAATACTATTTTTACATCTATTATGTATGAAAATCAGAGCAACAATTTATGTCTTAATTTTACGAAAGTAAATTGTGTTCATCCTTAAACTGAGTGTTCTCCAACCGCATAGATAACTATATAACTATATAAGAAAATTCAAGGATTAAGATAATCCTTGATCTCTTTAGTGGCAGCTTCTTTATAAAGCTTTGCCACTCAAAACTGCTCTTGCTAGCAGAAATATAACCACTAACCACCAGTGTAAAGGAACCTAATGAGACCAAGGATTTTTCCAATTAATTTTTATGAAGTTGCCCTGCTGTGGCAATCGCCACTGCTACCACTGTCTAGGTCACCACCGCTGCCTGAAGCACCGCCTAGGTCATATATGGAGCAAACATTGGAGTTCTTTTTCTCCTCCTCCTCTCTCTCTCTCTCCCTCTCTCTGTGTAAACATTCTGAGTGATGAATGAGCCTGAGAAAAATAAGGTGCCATTAAATAGGTCAGTTGACGTGGCCATTAACAAATTTTTAGTAATGACATGGCCAGTGGTGTATTTTTCACCATTAGATCTCTTATAAATCAATTATTAAAAAAAAAAAAGTTGCACCTGTTAAGAATAAAAGTGCATCATAGTTTTGTGGTTTTCATGGTTTCCTCAGCACACAAGACATTTCTTTGTGTTTGATATATCCTTTCAATGAAGTTTTACTATTTATCAAAAACAATAATAATACAGAAACTTTTCCTATCCTAAATTCACACAAGCATATGACAAATACTTCAAAAGGTCCCACTTCATTGCAACATTAACACCTACTAATGATATTAATGCAATTTTTTGTTTCTTCCACTGTTAATAACAATCAATCAGGATCTAGAAGAAAGTATAATTTAAGCTACTGCTAGTTGTTGGACTTGAGAACATTTGACAACAATATTCTATCAGAAATAGCTATGGAACTAAACATTACTATGCAGACCAATTAGGCTAATGGGTTTTTGAATGGTCAACAGCGAAAGTACTAAAGAACAAAATTGCCTAGCTATCTGAAATCCCCATTTGAGCACATTTCAGAGTTGCTAACTACAATGCTATACTCTTAAATTCGTCTCGTTGCTACTTGCAACATTGATAGCACCTACAGAATTGCTGGATATTCTTAGCAATAATAACAAAATATATACAAAATAAAGTAGAAAGTACTCGATGAAAATTTTCCCAAACCTCAATACACATTGTTACCCACAATTACTTTCACCAAACACAGGCACAAACAGCTAAAACTATTAGTATTTGCAACCTCCACATTCTCTCTGGTCCCTATTGATGTTAATTCAATTAACTGGTAGTGCAGAAACAAATATAAACACTGACTCAAAAAAAAAAAAGAACCAAACAAAATGAGACTCAAAACAAAGCCAATATTGAACAAAATCAAGTAAACAAAAAAGTTAATCATTATTAAACTCTGTGTCCAAAATCCTAACTAATGACAGTCACTATTTGGCTGCTGAGAAAGCCTAGGAAAAGAAAGAAACAAAGAAAAAAAAAAGTGAAGGTGATAATTTAAACTACAAAATTGACTTAAGTTAGAATTATTAGAACAGGGCCAAGGATTAGCAAAAGGCAAACCTAAGTCTAGCATCTCTGCTCAAGCTGTAAATTTGCTTATAAGAAATGCACACTGAAAAGAGAAAAACAAAAAGCAATAAGATTGATCTCAATTCAACACTTTGAACTATCATTCCTCAAACGCAATTTAGCTAGCTTCACCCATTCATATTGAGAGATTTCTTAAACTCAAGGATGGAAACAATTGCAACCTTAGTTTCAGCATCAAAAGGACAAGCTAAAGTTATATACAAATTACGCTATGCTAGCTAAAGTTAATTTTCACAATGGTGGCAAAACTGAAAGTGATATTACAGCTAAAGTTAATTTTCACAGTTACTTACCCCCATCAAGTAAAACCAAACTCTCCATTGAATTAGTCGAGAAAGCCACCCAATTAGCATCTTCAATGTCGAGAATGTTCTGATTTTGACTCTCAGGGTCAATTGAAACCAGCCCAGTGGCATTCTTAATGAGAAGTTCACCATTGTTAGTGCAGCCAAAGAAATTACCTGCCCAAACCCATTTCATTGGTATCACAAATTTTCTAGTCCAAGACTTGGCCACACCGTACTTCTCCATAACCCATATGTGGCATAAGATTCTCCTACCACGCTCATTGCCATCATCACGAGCGAAAACAAAATCAGCTGGCAATCCCTTGTACACTGCAAGTTTATTAAATTTTATAGTCTCTGAATCAAAGTGATTACGAGGCATCATTATCTCATGGAAGCTCTCATCACTAATGTCAAAGGACAAAATGAAATAATAGCCACTAGTATAAGCTAAAGCGTGCAGAGCCCCATTATAAAATGTGAAGGGACCCCAAACACTAAAAATAGTCCCAAGTTTGGGTTCAGTCACTTCACACCCTCTTAAGGACTCCATTGATATTACAACCTTCCTCCACGAATCTGAACTTAACGTGTAAATCTCTGCTTCAGCTTCTGATTCATTGAACATCGCATTACACACAATTCTCAGAATCTTGAAGTCGTTGTTCAGAGAATCATAAGCAAATCCAATAGCGGCTCTTTCATTTTTCTTGCGATTAAAGCGAGTAGCTACAAGTTTCCTACACATTCTAATACTTGGGTTCCACAAATAAATAATGTGACAAAGTTCATTCTCGCGACTAGCTAGGCAGAACAAGCCATTACAGAAAGCAACAATCATGTACTTGTCAAAAAAAGAGGGGATTTCAAACCTAGAAACCTGGGTCAATGTGCGGTCGTTGTTGCAAACAACCGTACACAATTCTTTGGAAGATGATGAACCATCCTTATCCTCTGTAGTATATAGCAAATACCCACTGTGAGTGTTTGCGGATATTGATGATTCGGATTGGTTGAGGTTGAGCTTCAAGTGTTTGTTGATGAAAGTGGTGTCAGTGATGATGGAGTTACAAGATTTCGAAACGCACCTGAATCGAGTTAAGGATTTTACAGGTAGCCGAGCCAGGATGTCTTCCATGACGTCGTTTGGAACAGGCTCACGCATTGTTGATTTGTTGTTGAAGTTTGAGGTTTGACTCTTTTGAGTGTGAAAAGGTGAAATGCAGGAAGGACAAGGAGGAAGCCGTGTATGGCTATTGGGCTGTACTATATTTGTCAATTTATCTCAATAATTATAAAGTGGACTTGCCATTTTCAACATTGAATGAATCACTTTAACCCCATTTTTTAACTCAAAAATTAGTCAGACGCAAAATCTTTAATCATGGAAGGCTTGTATACGTTTTGGGACTGAAAATTTGGTCTCAAGTGGTGAGCTTGCTATGGTTCTTTCCAAACTGCCGCTCTATTGCTTAAACATCTCCCAATTTGGTGGTGGATTAATTGACTTAGAGTGGAACTCATTGATTCAATATCTACGTAAAACTCAATTCATTTAATACCAAATTTACAAGTAACTAGTGTGTTGACGAACCTGCAAGTTCTAGAATTGATTTTGACCACACTACACCCCTTCGTTTTCTCTAACCCTTCTATTATCATAAGACATTTAAGCCGCTCCACATCTTCCCACCGCCCAGCTTCAGCATACATATTAGAAAGCAAGACATAGCACCCGGTACTATCATGCTCCAAGGATAAGATGTGTCTAGCTGAAAGTTCAACTAATTCTATGTTTTGGTTGTTTCTGCTTGCAGTCAGCAATGATCCCATATCCTAGCTCTATGGAACAATGAAATTTCATCAATGAATATCTTGGCTTGCTCAAGATTGCCAGTATGCCCAATAAGGTCAAGCATACAGCCGTAGTGCTCTATTCCGGGATCTATACTGTAGTCCCTACCCTTCTTCAACCATGCCAGAAATGCTACAAGATTATGACAGGGACACAAAGGCTCATTAGGTTTGAAGTCCTTTTCCTTCATTTCATCGAACAATTGAACAGAAAATCTGCCAAACCCATGGATGGCATATGCCATAATGATTGTGTTTCATGATATTACATCCCTATGCAGCATGCGATCAAAAACTTCTCGTGCAGCCCCTTTATCCCCACATTTTGCATACATGTAAGCAATTGAATTCAAGATGTAAGTATTTGTACCAATTTCCGACTTCATAATAGAACCATGGATTTGCTTTCCCTCTCGCAATGAGGCTGATTCGGAATAGGCAGGTAGAATGCTTGCAAATGTAAATGCATCTGGTTTAAAAGCCTGGTGCCAAATATCCTGAAACAAAACCAAGGCTTTATTGTTCCACTTCCACCCATTCTGTACATAAGCAGCAAGCATGGCATTCCATGAAATCAGGTTTTCTTCGGTCATCTGACCAAATACATGTTCTGCCATATATATTCAACTTCCCGCATTCTCTATACACGTCAACTAAAGCAGTTTCCAAGACTGGATGAGGGAGAAACCTTTTTTAATGGCATAGCCAAGGACAGATTTACCCTCCAAGAGAGCTTGTGATTGTGCACAAGAGGGAAGCACGTTTATCATTGTGATTATATCTGGGTTCAATTTATCACCATCTTGCATCTTTCTCAAGAAAGCCAACGACTCAAGAAACGAGAACTTAGAGCGAAACCACCAATCATTGCATTCCAAGCCACCACATTTCTCGGAGATATGGACCAAGAAAAACAAAAGAGCCTTTGAGCGGCTTGGATTAAATAATTCTTTTGTGTTTTCCAATGCACAGAATTAAACATGTGGGTATGACTTTCAGTGAATGAATACATAGGATGAACTATGTAGAGCTAAAGCAAATGGCCACAACACCCATGACTCAAATGGAGGTCACACAGTGGCTTGGAGTCGTAGAAGTTTGAATTTACTAAAGTCTAGCTTCCATTGTCCAATGACATTATTGTGTCGATGATGATGGTGACAAGGAGATGGAGGGTCTCTTTGAGCAAGTGGATAAGCAAATAGCCAGCAGTGAAGCTAACAATATAATTGATGTGAGCAAGGTAGAAACAGTAAATTCAGATTCACAACTGACGGAGTTTGAAGATGTAAGTTTTCACGAGTCTCAGCACCACACATCTGGAAGTGGATGTATAGAGGACCAAATTTCTGAGGATACACTAGACAGATGTTAATATGGAAGGAACATTTGAACAGGAACAGGTTGACACCATGATTATTGATTGTGCGGAACCAGTTAATTAAATTACCTCACATTCTTCTGAAGAATCACGAAGCATTAGTGTGAGAGATAATTTTGTGTGCATAGTCTCGAAACCTCTTAATGGAGTTTCTGTTCTGCTGTCATGTCCAGTGCAGATGCAACTAATGATTTCTCAAATGGATCATTGAATTGTGTGTCTCCTCCTAGCCCCAGTGTAGTTTGATCTGAAGTATCTCCTGCACTTAAGTCCAACTCCAAGTGTTTCACCCAGAATCAGCAACAGAAAAGGTTGAGTACATCATCAATGCTGACTGCTTCCCAAAAAGATCTAGTGCTCTGTTTACTAAAAAAAAAAGTTTAAGAACTTTCTTACACCACCTGAACATTTGGCAACAAGCATCCGCCAGGACCTTGAAATTACTGATAGTTGTCGACAAAGTCAGCACTAAGGTGGTCATTGTGCACTTCAGATTTCCATCCAGACCTGAAAAATTCCAAGCCAGTTTTATCAGTTGACAAAGTTGATGTGGGTGTGCAAACCTTTCCAGGTGATGTACTATAAGATGATTTAGTCATATTTACGTGTACTAGTTGTAAGAATAGAATGCAGCTAGAGTGACAGTTCAAACCTACAAATAGTACTTGTTGATGGTCTAGAGTCTGCTGAAAAATTGAAGAATCAAGTTCCCAAAGTAAGTTTAGGGACAGATGAGTTTCCAAATATTATTCTGGACTCTTATAATGTGCATGAGTTGGTTGACCCCCGCTTTTTTTCTTTCCAAACAGGCTAGTGGAGAAGTATTTGGCAGAAACTATCGGGTGAGACATGGCAATAGGAAGATTATTGTGCTAAGCAAACTTCTGAGATTGTGCAGCCTAACTGTTTGGTAGGTTTCTTTCAAGTTATACCGATACCCAAATATAGCCATTAGTTTCTTCTAGTGATGCATGACTTCTTCATTGACTATCTACAGGGGCAACAATACAGGCATGAGAGAGACTGCAACACCATATTTGCATGCATAGACAAGGGAAGAAGAGCTTAAGGTAAAAATTTGTTCTCAAAAAGTTCCCATTCAGTATGTTGTGCATATATCTTGCCTATTATCTCCAGATTTTTAAGGAGAAATATAATAATCATCCTGAAATTTTAAGAACAAAAACTGAGTTTACAAAAAATTCAAGATGAGCTGGATTTGAAGTTTTTAGTAATATTTTATCATGATATCAAAGTAAATGGTCCTAAATTTGAACCTAGTCTCTAGACTCTCTAATTTACATCTCATTTTTAAAAAAAAGAGGTGATGTTATAATTCTTAAAGAGAATTGAAATTTTTTAATAGGAACAATTATATTATTAATAGCAACCCAAGTTTAGTTAGAACAACACTCCCATGTATAACATCACTTGTCCCCAAAGATAGCATTGTTTTTCATCCATTTCAATATAACTATCCAATATTGCTATTTGTTAGGGAAGTAGGCTAAGTGATTTTTATTTCCCCATTTTTCTTCGGTTGGATATTAAATTTGGGTTGGGCTGATGAATTATGGAAATAAAGCCACCTAAGTC
Organism: Quercus suber; assembly: GCF_002906115.3. Classification (NCBI taxonomy): domain Eukaryota; kingdom Viridiplantae; phylum Streptophyta; class Magnoliopsida; order Fagales; family Fagaceae; genus Quercus; species Quercus suber. Next base: position 308,704 of record NW_027070044.1, read on the forward strand.
TCAGCCCACATAGGGACAAAAATATTATTTATTATAATTTTTTTTTTTTGGGGGTAAAAGACGATATATTAAAAACAGCTAAACAACTACATCCTGCTGAACAACATACCATTGCAATCAGCCTCTAAGGCATTACAAATGTCCATAGGTGGACTACTAAAAGAAATAAAATCTATATCCTGGATAGCACCTATCCTAGCCAACAAGTCTGCACACCTATTGGCTTGGCGGTAACAATGGTTAAAGCGGATACGGTGAAAGCAAGCTGTCAAGCGCCTACAATCATCCAGCAGAGGAGAAATGACATTGTTAACACAAGCTACATTCTGAAAACACTCCACCACAGCTTGAGCATCCAATTCAACAACAAGAGAATCAATGTTTAAGTTATGGCAGAGCAGCAGCCCCTCTCTAAGCCCCCAAAGTTCTGCAATGAAACTATTAGTTGAGCCAATATGTCTAGTAAAGCCCCCTACCCAATTGCCATGCTCATCCCTCACCAAACCTCCACATCCAGCTCTGTCCGATCCACCCACACAAGACCCATCAGTATTGAGCTTCTTCCAACCAGTAGGAGGTCTCTCCCAACGAATAGCCCTTAAGACTTTATGACTTGGGTTTCTAGGAGATTGAACACAATAAAAAAATTCCATAGCTTGGTTCATAATCTCCTTAGACAGATTTTGGTTCTGCCCTTTCCTATTGAAGACAAACATGTTTCGATTTTTCCAAATACACCATATAGCAAAAGAAAAGATAGATTTCCAAGGGAGGTTACCTCGATCAAAGCTGATATTTGTTTTCCCATTGAGAGTGATCCACTCTTGGAGATTGCTCGTCCAAAAAGCTTGATTGGATATGCACACTCCCAGCTGTAACCACACGGCTTTGACCCACGCACAATCTCTAATAGCATGAATGATCGACTCAGGCTCTCTTTGACATATAGGGCATAGATCACCAACCATTACCCCTCTTTTAGCAAGGCACACCTTTACACCTATGCTATTGTGTGTACATAATCACAAGAAAGTTTTAATTCTAGGCAACGTTTGAAGCTTCCAGATCCAGTCATAGTTGAAAGGAGGGGCTGGTTCCTCCTTTGTAGTAATAGAATAGGCACTCCTTAGATCAAAAATTTCGCTCGGATTGCCTGACCATGCAAGCTTGTCTTGACCTCGACTCGTGAAGGGAATGGGGGTTGCTTGAATTAGGGATTTGACTTGAGAGGGAAGCTCAAAAGGTATCCGCTCCCAATCCCAGCCCATGTCTGAAAGAATATCACCCACCTTCCACTTATCAGCTCCTTGGGTTAAAGGTCCTTGGATCATGTAGCGGAGTGCGCCTTTACCTGTCCAATTTTCCCACCAAAAGTTTACCTTACTGTCTCTTCCAACTGTCCACATACTGCCCTCATTGAAAGTAGCCCTTCCCTTCTTCATTCCTTTCCAAATTTGAGAACACGGAAGTCTATCCACATTGGTAGAGTTTAACCTTCTGGGGTTGCAATATTTCTTCCTTAGAACTTTAGCCCATAATGCTTCTTTCTCAACATGTAGTCTTCAATTGAGCTTAGCTAGCAATGCAGTGTTTCTACCTGGTTTGTAAACCAAGCCCACCTTCCTCCTTCAATTTTGCTACCTTTTGCCACTCAACCCAATGGATTTTTTTGGATGATTCCGACGACCCCCAAAAAAAGTTTCTATTCACCCGGTCTATCCCCTCAAGGATTTTGTTCGGAATGTGAGTGCATTGCATAACATAGGTAGGAATAGCCGCTGAAGAAGCTTGAATTAAGACCGCCCGGCCAGCCAAAGAGAGTAAGTTAGCTTTCCACCCAACTAACTTGGTCTTCACCCTATCAAGGATGAAATTAAAGTCTTGAGATGAAGAACCAGGATGCCTAATAGGAATTCCAAGGTACTTTCCAAGGGAAGGAGTTGAGGCAAAGCCAATAATATCACAAAAGGATTCCTTTGCAACCCTATCCATATTTGGCGAGAAATAAACTCTGGATTTAGCATCACTTACAGATTGACTCGATAACCTGCAAAAATCATCAAGAACATTTCTAATAGCCAAACAATTAGTATGGTCGGCTTTGGCAAAAAACACCAAATCATCTGCAAAAAAATAAATGTGAAAAGGCCGGTCCACTGTTCAAAGACTTCACTGGCTGCCAGAGTTTTGTATTACACTTCTCCTCAATGAGCTGCCCAAGGAATTCCATACAAAGAATAAATAAATACGGCGAGAGCGGATCTCCTTGCCTAATCCCTGTAGACGGATATATTGGATCAAGAGCTTCACCATTGAACAAGATAGACGTTGAGACCGTGGATATACAACTCATAATAATATCAATCAAATCAGATGGTAAATTAGCCCTAATCAGCATATCCCTTATGAAACTCCATTCGAGTTTATCGTACGCCTTTTCTAGATCAATCTTTAAGGCCATGTACCCCACCCTTCCTTTCTTCTTACTTATAGTATGTATGACTTCCTGTACTGTGATTGCATTATCAATGCCTTTCCTTCCCGGTACAAAAGCCGTTTGGAGGGGAGAGATAAGCTTATCTAAATACGGTCTAAGTCTGGCAACAATAATCTTTGTCACAATCTTATAAACAGTGTTGCACAAGCTAATAGGTCTGTAGTTGCTCGACGTTTCAGGACTTTGAATCTTTGGAATTAAAGCAATAAGAGTTTGGTTTAAGTATTCTGGGACAGACCTCTCTGTAAAAATCTTTTTGATCACATCAATCACTGACTTGCCCACAATCAGCCAAAATCTGTGAAAGAATCCAGCATGCAAACTATCTGGACCCAGAGCTTTAAACACTTTCAAAGACCAAAGGGCGGATTTTATCTCTTCCTCCGAAGCAATCCCACTAATACTTTCCTTTTCTTCATCAGATAACCTAGCTTGCCAATGGGATGCAACGGGCAACGGGTGCAGTCCGAGAGCTCAATGTAAAGGAAGAAGTGTAAATACTACTGAAACCACTCATAAACATCTCCTTAACAGCACTTTCTTCATGAATCCACTCTCCCACATGATTCTTAATGGCCAAAATCTGATTCCTCTTCCTTCGAACAAGTGTAGACACATGGTAGAAATTAGTATTTCGGTCACCTTGAATCATCCAATTAACCCGAGACTTTAAAGCCTAAGGCTCTTCTTCTTGATTAAACACTCAGTCTAACTCCTTAAGGAGTTCATTCTCCAGATTAACTAGGAAAACAAAAGGTTTCACTGATAATGCCCGTTGAATACCATTGATTCTGGCCAACAAATTCTTTTTCCTAGTAAAAATGTTCCCAAAGTGGGAACCATTCCACCTTATTGCTGCTTGAGTAAACCTGTTCACTGCATCCCCTAAGGTAGGAGAGTCTCTCCAAGCCTGTGACACAATAGGTGGAAAAGATGACTCAAACAGCCAGCATGTTTGAAATCTAAAAGGCCTTTTTTTTTCCGGTGGTTATTTTCGGCTGCATCTCCAAAAGGATAGGGCAGTGGTCAGAATGACATCGGGTGAGATGAACAACCCGAGCTTCCGGATACAAAACGCACCAGCTAGGATTCACAAAGACCCTGTCTATTCTTTCCTGGATTAGAGCTTGGAACTCCCTTCTGTTTGTCCAGGTAAAAGGGGGCCCCGAAAACCCTATGTCAATCATGTTACATTTATCTAGACACTCTTTAAATAAAAGCGACCTATTGACACTCACTTTTCTTCCCCCGAATTTATCCTCCTCCGTAAGAGGTTCATTGAAATCACCCGCCAAAACCCATGGCATCTCATGCAGCTCAGCAGTTTTAATAAGATTATTCCACAAAATAGATCTTTCAGCAGACCTAGGACTAGCATACACAGCAGTAAAAAGCCAACTAGAGTTAGANCACACATTGCTTAAGAGAGTGTGTTGTGTATAGTATAACTTGCCCTACCCTCTCTTAAAAGTTACCATGGCTTTTGAGTGGAGTTTTGCCCCACCCTCCCTTAAAAGTTACCATGATTTTTGAGTGGAATTGTGGTGTGAGCATGTCATTGAAATGATAAATTTGGCTACTTTAGTTCGTAATTGTTTTATTTGGATTTAAGATTAAGAAACTAGAGGCATATAGCCCAATTTGGTGGGTTTAATTTGTCACTAGGGTTGTTAGGAATGACTCTATTGATGTGAGATTTTGCAAGCCACACTAATCGAAATAATGTAGATGGGCTATTAAAGAGGGGTTTATTTTAAGTCCATAATAATATAATATCGATAATTTTTCAGAATAATTGATTGTGATTTTTTTTGGAAGAAATTGATCGCTCTCTCGTGCTTTCAACAGAAGAACAAGAGGAACTCTCTTATAGTAATAAAAAAGTTAAGAACGTTGGACATGCTGGGTATCAGGATGGACAGAAAGGACAGGACAGTCTCTCTTCCTCGTTGAGGTATGGTAATGGCGTTTGGAATAAAACAGGGTTATTTAAGGATAGATTGATCGGTGAGGTCCCAGGTGCCTACACCCAGGCTTTCAGTTTCGGTGACCATATGGAGGATGATTTAGAATCAGATGAGGAGGTGGAAGTCCTTCGCGAAGGTTTGGTGGCAGTGAGGTTCTCCAAAGACCTTAAACACCAAATTTGGAGCCCATGGACCAGAGCTCTTATTATTAAAGTTGTTGGTCGGTCAGTGGGGATTAGCTATATTCAGAACAAGCTCTTATCTCTATGGAAGCCTACTGGGAGATTGGATTGCTTACCCCTTGGACAGGGTTTTTTCCTCACACGTCTATCGCTTAGGAGGATTATGAGGCTATCCTTAGGAAGGGACCATGGTTCATTGGAGGGCATTTTCTATCCATTAGACCGTGGGAGCTTGATTTCGACCGGCGACGGCCAATGTTTCATCAGTCGAATTCGTCTAAATGAGTTGCCTATCGAGTATTATCATGCGGAAGCACTGCATCAGATTGGCAAGGCGATTGGTAATGTGTTGCAGGTTGACACGCACACGGCCACTGAAACCAAAGGAAAGTTCGCTATGCTGTGTGTACAGATTGATGTCAATAAGCCACTAACTACGGCTATTTTAATAGGGAAATTTAAGCAGCCTTGTGTTATGAAGGTATCCAAAAATTATGTTTTGGTTGCGGTAGAGTGGGACACCGGAAAGAGAATTGTTCGTACACTATCCGGCAATAGTCACCTCTTGGAAGGACAGAGAAGACGACGGAAGGGAGCGTGGAGTCTTTCCCATGCGATTTGCATGCAGAGGACAGGGTGGAGAAAGGACAAGGTTTTAGTGAGAGTGTGAATGGTAGTGCGAAAGAGGAGGCTGCAGAAAGTACGTACGGCCCGTGGGTAGTAGTTGCACGTAGGAGACAAGAGACAAGAGAGCAAAGAAATGGTGGGACCTCAATGGGTCAGATGCGTGATCAGCCACACCAAGGCCAGGTACGAAATGGGCTTGAGAAGGAGACGAATATGGGGAAGTTACAGACTGGGCTTAGTAGTGGGCCTGCTAAGGAAGTGAAAAGGAAGCTGGTGCCCACCAGGGACATTAATAGGCCTATGTTAGCAAGCTCAATTCAACGTATAGTGAAGGCGTCTAATACTAAGGATGTTAAGGAGTCTAAGATAAGCCCAAACAATATAGGCCTGGAGAAAGACACCAACCATAATGGGCTTGGGAAAGATAAGGGGACTTTAAAGTCTAATGTGAAGAACTCAGTGAAAGGAAAGAAAGCACTTGCGCGTGCTAGGGCTGGTCAAAATAATTCTTTAGAGGCCGCAAAAAGTGATGAAAAGAAAGCACGACCAACTGATCAAGGTAGTTATGAGCTTCCAATTTTGCGTGATTCAACAGGGAAGTTGCTCACGTCTCGCTGTGGCCAGAAACGAGGTATCAATTTAGAGGAGGAGATCGCCACCCTTGTCGAGATGCAGGAAAAGTTGAGCCGATTTGTGCGCCGGATCGGTGTGAAGCTCCGGCGAGTATGGAATTGTAGTGGTCATCGGAAGAAGGTGATTGCAAGGGAAGGCTTCCCACCAATGCCAGAATCAGTCTGGACAAAGGCAGAGTCCATGCCGTGGATTGTAGTGATGGGTTTGTCGCCGATGGAGGTGGAACGGCTCTGAGTGACAAATTAAACCCACCAAATTGGGCTATATGCCTCTAGTTTCTTAATCTTAAATCCAAATAAAACAATTACGAACTAAAGTAGCCAAATTTATCATTTCAATGACATGCTCACACCACAATTCCACTCAAAAATCATGGTAACTTTTAAGGGAGGGTGGGGCAAAACTCCACTCAAAAGCCATGGTAACTTTTAAGAGAGGGTAGGGCAAGTTATACTATACACAACACACTCTCTTAAGCAATGTGTGAAAATTACCCTTTGAAATGGTGAGGTAAGTTATACTACACACAACACACTTTCTTAAGTAATGTGGGACAATTACCCCCCCCCTTTTTTTTTTAGAAACAAACACACACACACACACACACACACACACAAGGGAGAGAGAAATGGGTTCTAACACAAAAACACATCACAACTCCACTCAAAAGTCATGGTAACTTTTAAGAGAGGGTGAGGCAAGTTATATTACACACAACACACTCTCTTAAGCAATGTGGGACAATTACCCATTCTTTTTTTTTTTTTTTGAGAAACAAACACACACATACAAGGGAGAAAGAAAAAGATTCTAATACAAATACATACCACAACTTCACTCAAAAGTCATGATAACTTTTAAAAAATGGTGGGGCAAGTTATATTTTCTCGTATAACCTTTCAGATCTTGTATACTAAAAAAAAAAGCACAAGAACCCAAAAATGACTCTTGAGAAATTGTTGGAAACCACCAGGGACATGGCTGCTTTATCCTTTCTTGCGTATACAAGCTTTACGCCACCAAGGACATGTTCTGTTTCTTCATTTTTCTGGTTCGGTTGTCTTGGGCCTGCACCTGCTTTTCCATGTATTAACAGTAATGGGTAAATAAAGCCTTTTTGGGCTTTCTGGTTAGGCTGAGGCTTAGGCCTAATTGTTTCACTTAGCAAATATTAGGGCAACGAACAAGCCATGAATCTTCCCTTTTGAATCAAATTGCTAGTGGAGACTTTAGTACCAAATTCATCCTTAATCACCTTAGCATTTAATGTTGACATCTACCATCAATTATATTACATTCTATTTGACAAGTGTTTTACTTTGCAATCCATAATAAGAGAAGAAAGGAGTGTCCTCTCATGTTTACTCTATTAGTCTATTGTATAATGTCAAATTATGCTTGTCATGTTTTAAGGAGCTTAAATTGCTTTCTGGTTAGGCTGAGGCTTAGGCCTAATTGTTTCACTTAGCAAATATTAGGGCAACGAACAAGCCATGAATCTTCCCTTTTGAATCAAATTGCTAGTGGAGACTTTAGTACCAAATTCATCCTTAATCACCTTAGCATTTAATGTTGACATCTACCATCAATTATATTACATTCTATTTGACAAGTGTTTTACTTTGCAATCCATAATAAGAGAAGAAAGGAGTGTCCTCTCATGTTTACTCTATTAGTCTATTGTATAATGTCAAATTATGCTTGTCATGTTTTAAGGAGCTTAAATGTGAAAAGAAATAAACGTATTTATTTAGCATCATATTTATGTTAAAGTTTAAGGGCATGTTTGGTAGACTGTAATAGGCGCTGTAATGTAATAGTTGTTCTTATGGTTTAGTTATTCTTTAGTTTGGTTCTGTTTTTATTATAAGGAATAGTCATTCCTTATTAATAACTATTCTTCAAAATGAGGAATAAGTATTCATCTTTAAAAGGTTGTATTAACTATTCCTTAGTAAGTGCAATAATTTCAAAACTTAATATATTTCCAAATAAACAAACCTTCTATATATATCTAACAATTATAAAAATAAAAAATCATAAAAAATAACACATATCTCTCTTAAATTTAAAAATAACAATTTTTAAGGAGATATAATTGTATGAGTAAGATATTTCCTAAAATAAATGTTAAGTTTCATTCTAATGCTATAACTCACAACCAAACTAATGAATATGTTTAGTTATTACATTACAACACACTTTATTACCAGTAATAAAGATTACAATTCCTGCCGTAATCTTCATTCAGTATACCAAACGTACCCTAAGGTCTTATTTGTGAATGTTAAAATTTAATGTTCTTTAGCCATTCATTTAATGTTCACACCTAACGTCAATCACATTACATTCTATTTTACAAGTGTTTTACTTTTGCAACTTATAGTAAGATAGGAGTGTCCTCTCATGTTTTACTATATTTTAACACGTCAAATTATACGTGTCATGTTTTAAAGGGCTTAAATGCAAAGAGAAATAAATGTATTTATTTAGAATTATATTATGTTAAAGTTTAAATTCTTAGTTATAAGCATTAAAGTTTAATGTTCTTTTAATCATTCATTCTTGAGCAACTATCTAAAGATTTGTTAAAGAAGATCAATGCAGCTAAAAATGCCTCAACAACTACTCAACCGAAGTGCTTCCTTTTAGCCAACAAAATTAGGTCAATGAACAAGCCATGTGTCTTCTCTTTTGAATCAAATTTCTTATGGAGACTTTCCCAATTACATACCTAATCACATTGGCATTTAATGTTGATGCCTACCATCAATCACATTATATACTATTTGATAGAGTGTTTAACTCTGCAATCCATAATAAGAGAGGAGTGTCCTATCATCCTTTACTATGTTGTAACACATCAAATTATACATGTTATGTTTTAAGGAGCGCTTTTTTTTTTTTTTGGGTGAGAAATGAGGGTATCTAGATTCCATTCTAAAACTCTTCAAGTATTCGACTATTTATTATAGGGAGGAATTTCTTAGGGGCAGCCCTAAGATGCTAGTAAGAGATTTCGAATCTAGAATCTCGTAGATATCATGAAACCTGTCTTAGGAACCATTTATCCTTAGGAGCTTAAATATGAAAAGAAATAAACATCATATTTATGGTATAGTTTAAGTTCTTATTTATGATTATTAAATTTTAATGTTCTTTTTAGTAGTTTATTATTGGGATACCACTTAGGAAAATTATTAGGTACTCTCCCCTCTCATATGAATGGTGGGTTCCAATATGAATTTAATTAGTGAGACCCACCATTCATGTGAGATGAGGGAATACACATTTATAGTACTTTGAGAGTACAAAATAATTTCCCTACTATTTAAAGATTTTGCTAAAAATATATTAATTCACTACATCCATGGAGTTGACTGTACAAACTTTAATTAGTGGGCTAGTTTTTATGAGAGAAGTCTGAGCATTACTCTCAAATTATTCATTTATCTTCTTTAATATATTAACCAATTTATGTTAGATTCTACGTCTCCTACTTAACCAGGATTGGTGATTAAATAGTCATCTTTATCAGCTTCTCCATTTATCCCCTCTTATATAAAACATGTTCCCACTTTCTCCATTTATTATTATTATTTTATAATTGTGGTAGCTGTTTTTTTTAATTATTATTTTTATAAATCTCAGTTTCGTTTGGTAATTGACTGTGGATGCAATTGTGAATTTTTTGTTGAGAATAAAACAGTAAACAATGAAAGAAACAAGTGAAATTTAATAAACAAATAAGGAAATTTGAATGACTTTGGAGGCGTGACAAAATTGTTGCTCTTAGACAAACTTTTCCCACGTACACGAGTTGGTAGAGGATTATTAGAAGATGCAACCAAGATTTTTGGGCTTTTCAAATCGCAATTTTGGAGAATCCACATGATTTATTGTGTTTCTAAAATTGTTTGAAACAATCACCTAAAGTTCAAAAACGTTGAAATATCAAGGGGTACAACTCTTGACCATTAATTTTGCAAAAATCACAATTTTGCATAGTCTCACCTGACATTCGATCGACCTAATTTTGAGTGAGATCGATGAAATTGTAAAAATAGAAACTTTCCATGGGTGATTGTGGCTATGGCTGTGGTGGTCGTGGTTGTTGTTTGTTATAGTAGATATATTGTATTTTTTTTTTTGTGTTATTTATATTATTTTATTGTGTTGAAAACTAAAATAAAACTATTGATAGTGTTTTGTAAAGCGAGGTAGTAAAATTGATAAAGTAACTTTTTGTGGTACTAAATTGCTAAATTTATGGCCCCATCAACGGGAATGCTTTAAGCCAGGGACGCATGGCAAACACCCACCAAAAGTTACTATGACCCCCAGTCTCATGGGTCATATAACTATATCTAATGGGCACTTTCAGATAATTTTAACTTACAAGTCGTCCATAAACATCAGCGCCTGCAAGTCTATTAACTCATTCAACTTGATAAATTTACTATGACGTGGCCATGAAATTTAGTTTATGAACAAATTTGTGGTCTAACAGTGATCGTATTCTCATTTGTCGCATATTCTCGGGTAATAATTTTTGCTAAAAAAATGTTGTGTAGATACTAGATTGTGCTATGGAAGGAAGGAAGCGGGCTGGTGATTTAGACTTACCTCACAAAGAAAGTTAACAAAGCTTTTGGTGGGTATATAAAGTAACACAATCACCAAAAAATAATATACTGACAGAATATAAATATATAGACACGTGGCTTAAAATAATCATGAATTCCGAGTTTTGAAATGCATTCATCAAATGTTAGCATTGGAATTATATGCTTATAATAGGTAATAAGGAACTTATATTTCTCTCATTTTAGCAACTTTTATTTTTATTTTTGAGAATGCTCATTTTAGCAACTTGATACACATGCCAACATTAGATATAAATGAATCTACAACCATTGTATCATCAGTGAAACCAACTCATCAATTAAAATATCAAGCTACAATGTTTATATAAAACAAAATAAAACTATTTCTCAAAGTGCACTGATATTTGGAAAACTATCAACAAATATAAGTTAAAAACAACTATATATACTAAAGTGGATTCTTGTTCTACTTTATAACTAAAGGAAATTGAAATAATTGAACTTACACCGAAAATGAAACTTTTTGACAGTGGATCTCCAATCCAATTTTTTCTCATTACATGAAAAAGGAAATTTAAAAAAAAAACATAAATTATTACTCTTTTTCATGAAAAAGCAGTCGTCAGTTGTCACATGGGGAGCGTACCCATCGACTCGATAAATTTTTTGACACAGACTCGATAAATTGATTGGTCATCGTTGAGTTTTACCGTTTGGTACCAGCGATTGGTATAGGGTAGAATCCGATATGCACCAATCTCGAAAAATACAGAGAGTAGAATCTTTAAAGATGAAAATATACTGTTTTTAGTCACTTCATGCCATAAAACAAAACTGTGGACAGGAGAGTGTTTCCCCTGTAATGTAAAATACAGCTGCTAAAGCCACTAGGGTATATGTCCTCAATTTATTATTTCTCTCAACGCATCATCATGGACTATTGAAGGACTCGGGTGGAAAATATCTGCCTTTTCAACTTCTTTCTATGCTTTATTTGGGTAAAAAATAATAAAAGAAGAGAGAAGAAGACGTTAACTATTGGGTAAAAAATAATAAAAGAAGAGAGAAGAAGACGTATACTGCTGCTAAAGCCACTAGGGTTTACGACCTCAATTTATTATTTCTCTCAACGCATCATCATGGACTATTGAAGGACTCGGGTGAAAAAATCTGTCTTTTCAACTTCTTATATGCTTTATTTGGGTAAAAAATAATAAAAGAAGAGAGTTGAAGACATATATAGCGGCTAAAGCCACTAGGGTATATGTCCTCAATTTATTATTGGCAAAAATACACTTTTAGTCCTTATATTTTTAGGTCAATTCTTATTTTGGTCCCAAAATTGATTTCGTTGCAAATTTCATCTCTAAAAAAGGAAAATTGTTTTTGAAATCATCCTTGCTGTCAACCAACCAACGGAAATATCCTATGTGTCTAACGGAATGCCCTGCATGCTAACATGGCATTGACGTGGCCATTAAAATATTATTAAAAAAGATTATTTGACATTTTTCAAATACCACGTCAGCATTTTAATTAATAAAAAAAAAGCTACATTAGTATTTAAACTAAATTAAAAACTAAATTAAAAAACAAACCTTAAATCTAATTAAAAAACAAACCTTTAATTTCTTAATTTTAATTTACACTGTGTTTGTTTGTGGTGAATTTAGGGGATGGAAAACATAGGGAGGAAAATAGGGTAGAAAACAGTGTTTTCCATTGTTTGGTAAAAGAAGGAAAATGGGAAGGAAGGAAAACCTGGGAAAAAATTTTCTCTCTCAAGCCCAAAAAATTTATCCTCCCAAATCAGGAGGAAAAGGCTGGAGAGAAAGTGCTCTCACAGCACTTTTACAAAAAGGCCCTCTTCCAACATCTACAACAACCCATCGTGGGCAAAATAAGAAGAAGGAAGCAAAAAATAATCACCCAACCACCAAACCCAGCACCATCAGCAAACACCGCAACCTAGCACAGAAAATTAACCCAAAATCAACAGAAAATTAACCCAAAATCAACGGAAAAGCAATTAGAAAACCCAACTCAAAATCAAGACAAATCCACTGGAAAACCCAACTCAAAATCAATCAAAACTCACCGGAAAACCCAATCCAAAATCATCATGGACACACCATAAAATCAGCAAAATTGTTCTAAATCTAGATCCAAATTCATATAAATAATCAAACCAAAATTGAAAAAAGAAGAAGGAGAAGAAGAAGAAAGAAAGAAGAAGATGCTGAAGAAGAGGAAGAAAAACCCAAACCGTAGAAGAAATTTCACCGCCCAAAATCACTGCTCTTAATCAAACCCAACCTGAAATTTCATCTATAATAAAAGCATAAAACTCAAATTGTAAAAGAAGAAGAGGAAAGAAAAAGATTATCAAAAAAAAAAAAAAGAAAGAAGGAGAAGAAAGAGAGGCGGATATAGAGAGATAAAGAGGACTGAAGAGTGTTATTATGAATCAGAAAAAGGAGGAGGGATTAGGTGGGGGGTAGCTGGGAAATAATAGAAAAAGGGAAGGGAAATATTATTTTAATAAGAAAAGTGTGTATAATAGATAAATTAATGTGGGTGTTTTGTAAAAATGATGGTATAAAATAGAAAAAATAAAATTTTTGTGTAAAATAGACGGAATTTTTTAGACAACTGATGCGGTTGCTCTTATCACTTTTACCTCTTCTTATCTTACCTTCATAGCACACCAACGTCCAGCGGTCCAAGTTCTCTTCTCTCTTTTTTTTTTCTTTTTTTTTTTCAACGTGACCTTATCAAGTTGTACATTATTGTAATTTTTACATTATAGTAATAAAAATAATAACATAAATTTATATATATAATGTGGTAAATTTTATATTATTTAATGAGTACAAATAAATCTATTTCTTACCTATTATGTAACAAGGGTATAATAGTCAATTTATATAAATTATATTTTCATCATTCCCTTTTTCTCTCAACCAAACAAAGAGTTTTCCACCCTCTTACTTTTCCAACCCTCCAACCAAACACACAAGAGGGAAAACTAAATATTTTCTATCCTCCCACTTTTCCACCCTCCAACCAAACGGACCCTTAAACTGAAGATACAAATTTGATTTAAACTGAATTTTTAATTTCTCAATTCTCAGTTTAAAATTTTTTTTTATCACAATTCTCTACACCAAACCCTAATCCCAACCCCACGAACCCAAGTTACCCAACCCAACATTAAATTTTCTCACTCTTTGTCTCTTTGATTTCTCTTTGATCTACTCCATACCCAGACACCCATGGCCAAAGACACAAGCTCCAAACCCAGAAACCCATGGCCAAAGACCCCACGAACCCCTGGCCAAAGACCCCAGCTCTGACTCTTATGATTTCTTTTTAATTTCTCTTTAATTTAAACAATTTCTTTTCATTAGACCTTTTTTTTTTTTTCATTAGCCCATTTTGAACCCATGATTTGGGTTGAGAGAGAGAGAGAGAGAGAGAGAGAGAGAGAGAGAGAGAGAGAGAGAGAGAGATGAGGCTGGCAGTGGTCTGGAGCAGATCAGGGGGAAGGAACCTCTGAACCCCTCTTTGACTTCGCTTCTCTACTTCTCTGTGTGCCAGGGAAGCCACCATGAATGGCAAAACCTCTCTCTACCCACCCTATCTTTTCCTCTCTTAGGCCTGATCCCAGCCATGACCAAAACCCTTACCTCCACCCTTGCCATTCACCAATGCCCCACCCCAGGCAGTGGCTCTCAAACCCATATGATTGGGTTGACAAGGGAGATGGTGGATCTGGGATCTTGGACGATGATGTCGTCACCTCCACTGCAACACTACCACCATGAGAAATATTGTATTAGGATAATAATTTTTGGTTGAATGTATAATTGATTTTTGTGGAAGAATTTGTACAAATTTTGAAATATTTTGGGTTTCTATTCTTTTGTTCTTGGATTGAATATTCTGGGTTTGTTGTTCTTGTGTGTTCATGATCAATATGAATTCGGAATAGGAATTTTATAATTTGAATGTGAAATTTATGAGTTTATGGGTTTGCTGGAGATTGGTTGGTTTGTTGGATTTATTTCTTGTTTTCCTGGTATTGATGGAGATTGGATTTGGTTGCTGGGTTTGTTTCTTGGATTTGGGAAGAACATCAAAAAACAAACTATTATATTCTTATGAAAAAATAAAGAAAAGATAATAATAATAATAATAATAATAATAATAAAAATTAGATTTAAGGCTTTTTAAAAAATTTAATTTATTTTTGTTTAAATTTTCTAACATAGCTTTTTAAAAAATTAAAATGCTGACGTG
>NW_027070044.1:326021-355949 GCF_002906115.3 Quercus suber
TGAGTGGAGGGCTGCTATGGACAAAGAGATTGAGGCTTTGGAGGTAAACAACACTTGGTCCTTGGTTCCTTTGCCTCCTGGCAAGACTGCCATAGGCTGCAAATGGGTGTATAGGATCAAACACTTACCTGATGGTTCTATTGAGAGGTACAAAGCTCGGCTGGTTGCTAAGGGCTTCACTCAGAAACTTGGCTTAGACTATTCTGAAACTTTTTCCCCAGTTGCCAAATCTGTTTCAGTTAGGATTGTGCTTTCATTGGCTGCTGTGAAAGGGTGGCCTTTGCATCAAATGGATGTAAATAATGCATTCTTGCATGGAGACTTAGTGGAAGATGTTTACATGTCTCTCCCACCTGGTTTTCACAGCAAGGGGGAGGGTTTAGTATGCAAGTTGAACAAAAGCCTCTATGGTCTCAAACAAGCCTCAAGACAATGGTTTGCAAAGTTCTCCAACACCATGTTACAGATGGGATTTGTGCAGTCAAAATCAGATTACTCCATGTTCATACATTCACAAGGAACTTCTTTTACTGTTCTTTTGGTTTATGTTGATGACATTTTATTGACTGGAAATGATCCTACCTGTGTCACTGCCTTGAAGAAATTTCTTGATGATCAATTTGGATTAAAGGATCTTGGTTCACTAAGGTATTTCTTGGGCTTGGAAGTAGCTAGAACTGATGCAGGTATCAGTTTAACACAGAGAAAATATGCCTTAGAAATATTGCAAGATACAGGTTTCATAGGGAGTAAGCCAGTTCAGTTTCCCATGGAACAAAATCTTAAGTTGTCTAAGTATGAGGGAGCTTTGCTTGATGAACCAGGGATGTATAGGAGACTTATAGGAAGGTTATTGTACTTAACCTTAACAAGACCTGATATAACATATGCTGTACACAGACTGAGTCAGTTTGTATCACAGCCTAGAGAGCCACATCTGTTAGCAGCACACAGAGTACTTCAGTTTATCAAGGCTGCACCAGGAAAAGGAATTTTCTTTCCTAGCAACACAGAGTTACATATCAAGGCCTTTTGTGATGCTGATTGGGCTGGATGCCCTGATACTCGCAGGTCTCTCACTGGATATGCAGTGTATTTGGGGGATTCTCTAATATCCTGGAGGTCCAAGAAGCAAGGAGTTGTATCCAGATCTTCTGCAGAAGCCGAGTACAGAGCAATGGCTAGTGTAGCCTGTGAGATTACTTGGGTAATGCAGCTGCTCAAAGACTTGAAAGTTGATCACCACAAACCTGCTATGTTGTTCTGTGATAACCAGGCAGCTCTATACATAGCTGCTAATCCGGTTTTTCATGAGAGAACCAAACACATAGAGGTTGATTGCCACCTGGTTAGGGACAAGATCTTGGAAGGTAAGATTAAAACATTTCATGTGACAACCAATTCCCAAGTAGCTGACATTTTCACTAAGGCTCTGGGAATGACAGCATTTACAAGACTTTCAAGTAAACTTGGTTTGAAAGATATATTCCAGCCTAAGTCTCTAAAAGAAAACAGCTCAGTTCAAGCCACAAAGTCTGAGACATTGGACTTGAGGGGGAGTGTTGAAGATGACTTAAACGACAGCAGCAACAGAGACAATAAGGAAGAGCAAAACGACAGCAAGAGCAAAGGATGTAAATACAAAACGGCAAGGAAGAAAGGAAAGGAGAAACGCACCGTTTCATTTAAGAATTAGTTAGCAAAAGTTTGTTACAGACTTGCCACATGTCATTAGCTGATTCGTTGATTCTTTAAATAGTTAGTTAGGATTTTGGGCGGCAAGCTTAGCCCCTGCTTTTGTGTATAAATACAGAACAAACGGTTAATGTATAATTAAGAGCTTATAAACATTTTGATAAGAAAACTCAGTGTAATTGTTTTCTCTCAAATCAGTTCTTGCTTTCTGTTTCGCATTTTACAATTTTACACTCCTCCTCATCCCCCCTTAATTCTAAGTGTTATACTGTCATTTTCTTATGTTAACATTTCCTGCTTCTAGTACATCTTATTGTGAATGATGTTATTGCACCCCACATATTTGCACTGTGATAGCAAATCAGCAAGCTCTATCATTTTCTACTTTTACAAATTAAAATACAATGTAAGAATATAAATGCACCACCTCTACGTAGCTTGTAAGAATAACCCATGAACTATACATGGACATTGAACAAGCGGGGTAAAATTAGTTGTTGGAGAACACATTGGAGGAAGTATAAACACCTTCCAAATTTATATCCCAGATTATGGATGATTACACCCCTTTTCATTGATTGATCTACTTCCAGATACATTTTAGGCAATTCTAACCTACGGCCAGCCATCCTCACCAAGCTTTTGGAATACATGGCATAATGATGATTTATAACTTATAAGCAATTTTACTATCATATATCCCAAGTGGCTTTAATTGTTCTTCTCTCTTTTCATTTATGTCGTCCTTTTTTCTTCATTCCTCTTTCATGTAAGTTCTCATTCACACTTTACCTTCACAGTTCACAGGTTTGCTCCTCTCACATGGGTGATGAAAGAAAACTGAGTTGTAAACCCAGATCCGAAAAGACTATCATGGTAAAGGGCCTAATTAGCTTGACAGAAAACCGAATAAAGATTTATCATATTATTTTAACCAAGTAATAAATACTTTTAACTTTTAACTTTTATGGTAAGCGATTCTAAAAAAAAAACTTTTAAATTTTATCTATTGAGTTTATTAATGTTTATTATTTTAAAGAGAGATTTCTTATGATAAATATTAAATAGTCCTTTTGTCCTATTTTTATTATTCATGTTTTAAGAATCAAGCCTTTGAAGGAAATCATTTGCTGTATATCACTTATATAAAAATATATAAAATAACTATTGGGTTTATTAAAATTTTATATTTTAAAGAGATATTTCTTATGATAAATAGTCCTTCTGTCCTATTTTATTATTCATGTTTTAAAATCAAACCTTGGAAGGAAATCATTTGATGTATATCATTTACATAAAAATATATAAATTTTCACAACTATTTAATTTTCTCAACAGGAAAAAAAAATCATTTATTTAAAATTTATTAATAATTATATTGGTTTTTTAAATAAATTATAGAGCATGTTAAAAAAATTATTTTGAATAATTTGGTACATCCAAAATGAAAAAAGCCCCTTCTATTAAAATAAAGGAAAAATAAATAAAGCCTAACAATTTAGGATAAGAAGTAACATCTCAATATGTGATATGAAAATCCAAAAAGGACTGCTTTATTTCATTGCACATATGCATGGGTCCATGACCATATTTATTTCATTGATTTTGTTAACATGTGTCTTAAGAGTACACAATCATTTTTATTTTTGAATTTTTTTTTTGAAATTTGAAAAAGTATTGACCTTTTTCAATTTTCGAAAAAATATTTCAAAAAATGGATGATTTAATGGGTCTCTCTTTTCCATGACCAATTCTCTCATGCATTAATAATTATTATGTTTATAAATCTCTTTTTAAATCACTATTCATCCTTATGAAATACAGACTGATATTTTGTGTATACTTGAAGAGGAGAGTGAAGATTTGAGATGGAAAGGAGTAAATATTCCTAACTAATTGTGTTTTGAGAGAGAGAGAGAGAGAGAGAGAGAGGATTTTTTAATTAGATGGTGTTTTTAATTTATATAATCAATAATTTGTCTAAAAGATGATAGAAAGAGGAGGATGTGAATGCTCTTTATTTGATAGACCTAAAAATATTACTAACAGTAACTTTCCTAATTGGCATCAATGTGGAGGTAAACTCATTCAATCAAATTTTAGGATTTAAGTAAGCCCAAAAGTGGAGTATTTTATTTAGAGAAATCATGTAAGGTTTGTCCTCTTTTTTTTCTTTTGAACAAATTTGTCTACAATATATATATTTTTTCCTTTTTTTTTTGTTTTTTTTTTTTGTTTTTTTGAGATTTGATGTGGACTAGTTGAATTGTGATTTATTTATAAATGTGCATATATTTATTATCTATTAATACAAATTATAATTTATTTCAAGTGCTGATGAGTTATGGTGTTGCCACGTTGAGTGACTGTATAATAGAATTGCTTAGATTTTGGATTCAATACGGAGCTGGGTCACATATGGGAAGGAGCTCATACACGAAGTAGAAAACTAGAAGAATTATGTGAAAAAAAAAAAAAACAAAAAGTAAAGAAAAAAGGATGAGCAAGCTCCTTTGTAGTTTTTCTATAATGTGCAATCTTATTCCCCTCTTTGGGGCCTTTCTCTGTTAAGGGGTCCTAGGCCTAAGTGACCAAGGCCTACGGTCGGCCCTGGATCATTGGGCAAAAAAAATTCAAATTTGGGCTGAATTTTAACTTACAAGCTTTACAATTTTTTACCTAGCCATGAATGAACCATATAGAATTTCACGTGTATGAGAGAGTCCTAAAGATGACAGTAAATGAGGTAAACTCAAATAAGACAGTAGCCCAATCTCGCACATAGGCCTTGGGGTCGAGCGTCTTAAAAATGGCGGCCCACAAAAGGGCTTTAAATTTTGAAAAAGAATTTTTAGAGATTTAGCCCTGTTTGGTTTTTTTTTTTGTTCACTCATCACTCAATTTTTATTACTCATCACTCATCACTTATCACTGATAACTCATCACTCTTCACTTAAAAATACTCAAATATCTATAACTCAGTTTGTGGGCTGTTTGGGTGAAACATTTCAATGAATTTTTCAATTCCATTACTCACCTTTATGTCATTCACCGGTCCCACAAAAATCACTTCCTAGCACAGGTGCACAGAACGGTCACAAGCCCGTCCCGCGTTGGCTCTCTCTTTCCTCTCTTCACAACCTTTCCACAACAAAAGCACTCTCTCCCCAACTTCAACACTCTCTGAGCACACAGCAACGTCTCCACTCTCTGAGCACACAGCAACCTGCCTCTTACGGAAATCCTTCCCCGTCCGAGCATTGAGAGTGTTTGTGATCACATCCCACAATGGCTCACAGGGAACCCCAATTGCAAAATTACCCAACATCCATTGGCCGAAGACAATGTCACAAAGTTCTTCGACACATTCATCGTCCCACCTCCTTAAATCCTCAGCCATCTAACAACAACCTCTGATCATGTAACAATCACATATAATATAAACAAGAAACATTTCCATGTATTCAATCAAAGTCAGGCAATAGTGTTTAGGGGTCTTAACTTAAGGTGAATAGTTACAATCTAAAAGATTCTTAAAAAATGATGATTAAACAAACTAAATTTAAGATTCTTTAAATGCCTCATACAGTTCAGCAAAAATTACCAACCTACTGTCTAAAGTGAGAAATGTGCATTAAATCAATATCATTACCAAAGGCAGACATTGTACAGAAAATTTCCATAACACTCGGTACAGCAATATATTTTTTTTCCCAAGCCAGAGGCAGAGCAAATCAGACATTGTTCACTCACCATGGCTGTAACAGAGGAACAAACCCAGAAACTTCTAAAATATAAAAAATTAAAAACATAAAAAGAGGCACTACAACATGCATCGTATGACTCTTGGTTCTAAATAATACCGTAAATAAAAAAAAAAAAGAGTAACAGAGGAACAAGCTAAAGGCAAACATTGTACAGGAAATTTCCATAACCCTCGGTACAGATATTTTTTTTTCCCCAAGCCAAAGGCAGAGCAAAGATGCCTCTGTTCACTCACGATGGTTGTAGCAGAGGAACAAACCCAGAAAATTCTAAAATAAAAAAAATTAAAAACATAAAAATAGGTATTATACTTGAGTAGAGAGTAAAAAAAGAGGCATAAATAAATTCCTAGCCATTCCTCAAGTTCTCAGTAAACACAACACAAAAAATGGAAGAACATGAAAAAAATAAAAAATAGCAAAATAAAACCCAAAAGATGGAGGGGCTGAATATTCTCACCGGAAAAGAAAAATGCAGTTGACAGAGCAAAACTGATCGGCGGAGAGACGCGCTTCAGAGATCAGTGCGTGCTGTGCTGCGGCGCTTCAGACTTGTTGCTGTGTTGTGGGTTTGGGAGAAAGAAAATAGAAAGTGATAGAAAAGTGGTGTAGTGAAGGGCTGGGCTGAAGGTAGTTGGGAAAATAAAGAAAAGTGCCGTTGGTTTATTTCAGTGGTCTGCTGTATGATTTGACTAAACACTGCTGTGGGACCCAAAGCAGTCCAACAATTACACAAAATGCCATTGAGTGAACAAAACTCAAAACTCAAAAAAAAAAAAAACAGCCCGGTGGAGTTTCCAAAACTCATATCCCATATTCCACAATTTTTAGATATGATAACTGAGTTCACATATGGAAAAGAAGCCAAACAAACATTGTGTATGTGGGGCTCACGAATTTTGAGATATGAGTTAACAAAACTCAGTTTTTGTGAGAAATGGGATATGAGTTTCCTAAAATCCAAACAAGGCCTTAAAATTTTAAAATAAATAAAGCAACTTCGGCTAAATGTTAAAATTTTTAGGAGATTATCTAATAGTATTAGAGCATTCACATCAATTTCCTCTAAAAAGAAAAAAAAATCAGTCTCTTCACATAACAATATTTAATTGTTCTTCTCTCTTTTCATTTATGTCGTCCCTTTTTCTTCATTCCTCTTTCATGTAAGTTCTCATTCACACTTTACCTTCACAACTTGGTTTTACTTGATGGGGGTAAGTAAATGTGAAAATAAACTTTAGCTATTATATCACTCTCAGTTTTACCACCATCATTGTGAAAATTAACTTCAGCTAGAATAGCTAAATTTGTATATAACTTTAGCTAGTACTTTTGATGCTGAAACTAAGGTTGTAATTGTTTCCATCCTTGAGTTTAAGAAATCTCTCAATATGATTGGGTGAAGTTAGCTAAATTGCATTTGAGGGATGATAGTTGGAAATGTTAAATTGAGGTCAATCTTATTGATTTTGTTTTTCTCTTTTCAGTGTGCATTTCTTATAAGCAAATTTACTGCTTGAGCACAGAATGCTAGGCTTAGGGTTGCCTTTTGCTAATCCTTGGCCCTGTTCTAATAACTCTAACTTAAGTCAATTTTGGAGTTTAAATTTTCACCTGCGCCTTTTTTTTTTTTCCTTTGTTTCTTTCTTTTCCTAGGCTTTCTCAGCAGCCAAATAGTGACTGTCATTTGTTAGGATTTTGGACATAAAGTTTAATAATGATTAACTTTTTTGTTTACTTGATTTTGTTCAATATTGGCTTTGCTTTGTGTCTCATTTTGTTTGGTTCTTTTTTTTAGCCTCTGTCTGGTTGCTGTAAAATGGAAGGAAAATGACTATTAACCCAGTGTTAATATTAGTTTATACACTACCAGTTAATTGAATTAACATCAATAGGGACTAGAGAGAATGTGGAGGTTCCAAATATTAATTTTGATGTGTTTTTGTACTGTCTACCGGCAGGAGGATTGTTTAGCTGTTTGTGTCTATGTTTGGTAATTGTGGGTAACAATGTGTATTGATGTTTGGGAAAATTTTCATTGAGTACTGTTTACTTTATTTTGTATAGATTTTGTTATTATTGCTGAGAATATCCAGCAATTCTGTGCACATTGTAGGTGTTATCAATGTTACAAGTAGCAACGAGACGTATTTAAGAGTATACCATTGTAGTTAGCAACTCCGAAATGTGCTCAAAATGAGGATTTCAGATAGCTAAGCAATTTTGTTCTTTGGTACTTTCGCCATTGACCATTCAAAAACCCATTAGCGTAAATTGGCCTGCATAGTAATGTTTAGTTCCATTGCTATTTCTGATAGAATATTGTTGTCAAATATTCTCTAGTCCAACAGGTAGCAGTAGTTGAAATTATGCTTCCTTTTTGAAGTTTAAAACAGTGGAATCCTGATTGATCGTAATTAACAGTGGAAGAAACAAAAAATTGCGTTAATATCATTAGTAGGTGTTAATGTTCCAATGAAGTAGGACAGATTTGAAGTATTTGTCATATGCATGTGCGATTTTAGGATAGGAAAAGTTTTTGAATTATTATTGTTTTTGATAAATAATAAAACATCATTGAAAGGAAATGTCAAACACAAAAATATGTCTTGTGTGCTGAGATAAACATGAAAACCACAAAACTAAGATGCACTTTTATTATTAACAGGTACAGCTTTTTTTTACTATTGATTTATAAGAGATCTAATAGTTGAAAAATACACCACTAGCCATGTCATCACTAAAAATTTGTTAATGGCCACGTCAACTGACCTATTTAATGGCACCTTATTTTTCTCATGCTCATTCATTACTCAAAATGTTTACACAGATAGAGAGAGTGAGAGAGAGGAGGAGGAGGAGGAGAAGAACTCCAATGTTTGCTCCATGGATGACCTAGGCAATGGCGGTGCTTTGGGCAGCGGTGGTGGCCACAGCAGGGCTACTTCATAAAAATTAATTGGAAACTTCCTTGGTCTCTTTAGCTTCCTTTACACTGGTGGTTTTCTTGTGGCAGCTTCTTTATAGAGCTTTGCCTCTTGGAACTATTCTTGCTAGCAGAAATATAACCACTGATATGACCAAGGATTATCTTAATTTAAGGATGAACACAATTTTTTTGGGTACAATTATGACATAAATTGTTGCTCTGTTTTTCATATGTAATAGATGTAAAAATAGTATTTCTATCTAAATTATGGGCATAAGTTTTTCTGCATTGGAAATAGATGTTACTGCTACAAAGTTCATAAAAATACAACTTTCCATTCAAGATGATTTTTTGAGGGAGCACTCTACTACCAGTTGATGATGAAGGACTAGGTTGCCAACCATCTAAACAACTGGTAAGGTCTAACTTCCAAACTTGATTGGTACAAAGTGTAGTGTAATGGCTAATACAACAGATAGATGAGTCTAAAACTGAAAAGTAACTCAATCCCTCAACCTCTGTTACCGAAAACGGAATGAGCTTTTGCTTTTGCTCTGCGTCTGTGTCTGGTACTTCAATGGAATACCATTCTATCTGTGTTTCAATGACTCCATTATTCTATCCATGTTTCAGTGACTCCATTATCCATCGCCGAAGGTGGTTTGAACCAGTTGAAACCATTGAAAACAATGACGGGTCTATCTTCATATGGCTTCAATAGCCTTGACGTAGACAAACTTCCCTTAGCCATAGCAGTAGCAGATAGCTTTTCTTTTGTTTTGATTGAAGATGGTACGTAAGGATTTGGGTTTGGAGCTGGGAATAGTTTATACATACATAAAGCCTGACTAGGATCTCCCATCCTTTTGGAATTCAGAGTAAGTATGATTTTTTTTTTTTTTTTTAATTTTTTTATAGATTTTTCTGGTAGTGATTTTCTCCCACAATGGGATGGTAACAACTGGATGACAGTCATTCCCTCGAGACACCTTGTTCTCATCAATGGTTACACCTACCAAGGTCCCTGGTTTGAAGGAGATTCTTATTTGTCTTTCCAAGAACCTCATAACCTTATTGACTGTTGGCGTAACTATTTCACCAATGAGATTCTCACTGTTGCCCAAGACTTGTGGGCAAATTATCATTTTGTTGGTAGCACAGGAAGAATTTCTGTCTTCACCACCAAACCATATTCTGAAACAGCCATGAACCTCCAATGGATTAATTACAATAATGATCCACGACGTTTCATTGCTAAAACACCAGATTATGAGGCCCTGAATTGGTGTGGCGTCTGTAACCAGTTCGCTACCTTCCATGAACACGACTATAATCATAGTCCTCCTTCGGAGTATTATGATACGGACTAGCACCTATCCAGCAATTCCTGCAGAAAAGTTAAAAGACAGCAGAACAGACTTCTCCTGCCTCTTTCGCAGTTTCTGCAGCTTCATTATTGGATTCCCTAGTTCTGAATAGATTCTCCAAATAGCACCAGTCACTATTTGGAACAGTTCCCAGACCCGGTTACTATGCAAGATTCTGCACAGCTACAGTACTCGGACAAGCCACTATTCACCAAACAGTAAAAGTTGAACAGTGATTCTGAAAAGCAAGGGGACAAAACACTATTCATGTACAGTGACCGTTACTGTTCACTCTACAGTACCCCGACAGAAATTCACGATTTTACTGTGCACTTTCGGCTGAAATGATTATTCACCCGAGTTAAAGCAATTCACCTTCCGGATTTCCAGCAGTCTTCAGCAGTATCCAATGCTCCCTTCCTCTATATAAGGCAGCCTCCTCTCCAGTCTGAAGTAGGTCTAATTGGAAGCCCAAATTTAGGTCCAGAAGTCTTTTAGCTCATCTAGCAAAACACTTCAAATATCCACCCCTCTCATTACAACCCTTAGTCTTGTAATCAGATGGCTTTTCTATTTTGTAACACAGTTTACAGAGTTTGTAACCTGTATCTTTTACATTTCCGCACACATTACAGAGTTTGTAACCTGTATCTTTTACATTTCCGCACACAGATGGCTCTTTGCACCCATCTCTTGTAACTTTCCCCCCTTTATATATATATATATATATATATATTTATTTATTTATTTATGAAAGATAATATTTTATTAGACACCAACAGCCCCAACAGGGGAGGGGAAAACAGAAAAAATGAGGAAACAAAGGATAGAAGGGCACAAAAAAAGGCGAGGCTCCTAAACTAAGAGAGACCAGCCTCATCCTGAACAACATTTACAAAAGAAGGACCATGTGCTATGGACCATCTTGCTGAGTTATGGCAGCCAAATTTCCAGCTCTAGCCTCTAGGCATTGAAATTCCAGCTAGATTGCTCCAAAGGTCCGAAGGGCATCCTTTGCAAAAGTGACAAGTCGCCACTGTGAGACAGGCTTTGACTTACTCAAAGCTTCAATGCACCTTTGAATCCCCTTCAAACACCACCTGATCTACATTCAATTGTCTAGCCAAACTAACCGCCCAAAGGATTGCTTTTGCTTTGACTTGGACATGGATGTTGGTATTTAACTTCGTAGAAACCGCATATACCAATTTCTCCCTCCAATCTCTAGCCACTACAGCACTACTGCAATGTTACACAAGGAACTATTGGCATTAATGAGTGCCCTTAGAGCATTTTTTGATGGACATTTTTAGAAAAAATTTTGATACTGCTTTAATGAAAAATATAAAAAACTGTAAAAAAAATTAGTTTTTTTTTTTTTTTTTAATAAAAAATTTTTAAACCAATGCCTTTAGGGTAACTGTTAACTTTTCTCAATTTTGTAAGAAAAAAAGTTAACAAAAGAGAAAAGAATTTATAAATTTTTTATAATAAAAAAAAAAAGTAATTGATTTTTTTTACCATTTTTTATATTTTCTATAAAAATTGCGTCAAAAATTTCTTAAATTAATTCATTAACAAATATCTTAACCAGGTCCGTTAAGAAAGGAAAAGCAAGCCCAGTAGGTTTTCTATACAATCTATAAGATTTTGACTCTCAACACTTGTTCTTAAATCCATTTCTGAGTTTTTCTTGTCCACCACATACTCTATTGGCAATCTCTCGCTCTTTCTCTCAGCGTTAACCAAGCAAGTCCAGAGAAAGGCAATTCCAACAATATGACCTGATAAAAAAGTTAGAAAAATATGGTGGCGAACATCACATCAGCCATTACTGCTTGGTCCAATTTAAAGGTTTTGAAGATCGCTACTTCCTTGGATTATATTGGTTAAAACTTAGAAAAATAATAATAACACTAGAATTAAAAACCCTTGAACAATAAATAAAAATGGTCATTGTTTGAAACTCAATGTCTTTATTTCAAACAAAAAAAGAAAAGAGCCATTTACATTCCAACAACAAAAAAACAGAAGCATTAAACATAGAAGAAAAGAAAAACAGACTTAAAAGAAAAGAATGCATTAGCAAGTAAACCTATGCAACCAGTCACATTGGGTGCAATGCAAAGCTAGTTAAAATGAGTTCATTTCCAAGTGATAGCTACGAGTCTCTACCAAAGCTTGAACAGCCTCGCCACAAACCCCATCATCCTCAAAAGCCTCCAAGGCCAAGTTAACATCTCCAGCCACATCTTCCTCCACGTTATCAATACGCTGTCCCTCTTCGTCAACCTCGACCTCCGCGATCCCATCTTTGCACATGATTGTTGTGGGCCTCATCGAGCCATTCCCCACTCTTCAGCTCTGTCTTTGCCACGTGTCTCATCCTCATCCTCATGCTTGGCACCATGGTCCTACTCCCATTGCTCTCCTGGTCCCACCCTCTTAGTGCACCGCCCACTCCTTGTGCTCGCTAAGCTATGCCACCCCGGTGGCTCTCAGCTCCGCCAACCCTTCCTTGTTCATCACCAGCATGCCCTCGCCTTCCTTGTCTGTTAGAACTAGCTTCTCTAAAATGGAAAAAAAAAAATATAAGTTTGAGCTAAGAGTGCCTTCTTTAAATATGAATTTATTAACAAATATATAGATCTCAAACTCATAAAATACAATAGTCATCGTAAAAACAATCAAGTTTCCTCATTAATTGAGGTATATTTTTATTTTTATTTATAATTATGAAGAAACTATGATAAGGTAGTGTGGGGGGTTTAGATCCAGAAAATTAGTACCGACCCGTTTAACTAAGGCCCAAGATTAGCCTAAGTAGCCAAAACCAACCATAAGAGGGAAGTGGACCTCAAACTTAGTTGGAGTGGGCTCAACCCGATAACACGTGTATTGGGACATAGAAATCATCGTTCGGGGGAATTCTATAGCGCTCAGCCTACCACCGATTGATGAGATGGTGGGAAATTGATGAAGAATTGACTAAACTAAAGTCGGTTGCCAGGAGTTGTTAGTGCCTTTGGAGAACTTGCTACCGAACGCTATTTGGCATCTAGAACAAGTTTCAAGAGAATCCTTAGAAGGCATGGTGATTTCTTGGGATTTTGGCGAAGGTGAAAATGCATGTGAATTGGTGAAATGATAATGATTAGTACCCCACTAAAGAGAGACTATATAAGGGGTGGGAAGGTAGACAAGAAGGGTGGGTTGAAAAACACTAGAAAAAGACTGAAAACACTAAGGGAAAAGGGTGAAATCACAGAGGGAAGGGAAGGTGAGTAAAGAGGGGGGAAGAAGAAGTGCTAAAGGGTGAGATTTGTAGGTCTAAAAGTTCACAGAAAAGATACAGCCTGGACTGTCTAGTTGGTACTTGGAGCTCACCCGTAGGATTGCTAGAAAGCCCACAAATAAATAAATTAGGGGCCCAAATCCTTCGCCCAGTACCATAGCCCTAGTAGGTTTGGGGACCACAAGTAGTATCCAATTGATTTTGATCATGATCGGGCTACACGTTTTTTGTTTGTTTGTTTTTATAATGGTGAAGTTTTTTTGTAGTTTAGACAATTCAATAGATGAAACATCTTTTTCTCATAAAAAATTAGATGAAGCATTTCTTGTACATTAGGTAACTAGTTTTTTTTTTTTTTTTTGGAATAAACAATAAAACTTATTAGAATACACGCAAAAATAGTAATACTCGTTTTTTAAACGGAGTTTATAATACATTGCATAACCAAAGTACAACTATAAAAGGGTCTAACATTTGTAGTTGTAGACTGTGGTTATAAACAGCGGACACTAAATACACCCAATCAATGTGGGAAAAACATTCCTATTTTTATTGAGTAAACAATAATACTTATTAAAACACACACAAAAATAGTTATACTAGTGTCACTGAAAAATAGTAATACTAGTTTTTTTTTTTTTTGATAAACTTCAATATATTAAGCTAAAACGAAGTACAAGGTGGGGCATCTTCCTTACAAACTTCAGCAAGCCAGGGAGGAAGATTAGCCGAATTAAAAAAACAAGAGCTATTGGAAGTGAGAGCAAACTTTGCTGCAGAATGTGCAGCAGAGTTGCAAACTCTACTTGCCCAAACAAAGCAACAAGACGAAAAGGAAATAGCTAAATCTTTAATGTCTGAAACAAAATGGGATAAGGTCCAGGCAGGACAAGGGCCACAGTCAAGAATGGCATCAATGCAGACCTTGGAGTCTCCTTCAAAGCAAACGTTGCTCCACCTCTGGGGGGGGGGGGGAAGCTTAGGGGTTGATCTAGCCCAGACCTTTAGAACAATTCCTTGTGAGTCTCTAGCGACGACTGCTAGCGCTGCGCCAGAGGGTGAAGTAGCAGCATCAGTGTTAAGCTTGATCACACCAGGGGGTGGAGGCGTCCAAGAGGGAGCAGGCAGCAAAGGGTTAGGAGGCTTGGGTGGTGAAAAAGTAAGTGAAAATTCACGAGACCTGAATAGGATGCTCTGGATGGCTCGATGAAGGTCAACTGAGCAGGCTTGGGACTTGAGAGTGATTCAGTTGGGGTAAATAAAGCCTTCTTGGGCTTAGTGGTTATTCTGAGGCTTAGGCCCAATAGATTATTATTTTCCTTCACTGTTCTCCTCCGTATGAGTTTTATGACACATAAACAGAGAGAGTCCTCCATTCCCTTCCTTCATTTCATTTTTTTTCACTCAAAAGTCAAAACACAAACTAAAACCTGAAACCTTAAACTTGGTCCCTTCCTAATGTCTCAAACTACAACAACAATGCGTGAGCGTGTTCAAGACGCCGTCGTAGAAGACATCCTGGGTCACCTACCAGTGAAATCCTTAACCCGATTCAGGTGCGTTTCGAAATCTTGGAACTCCATCATCACTGACCCCACTTTCATCAACAAACACTTGAAGCTCAACCTCAACCAATCCGAATCATCAATGTCCACAAACACTCACAGTGGGTATTTGCTATATACTACAGAGGATAAGGATAGTTCATCATCTTCCAAAGAATTGTGTACGGTTGTTTGCAACAACGACCGCACACTGACCCAGTTTTCTAGGTTTGAAATCTCCTCTTTTTTTGGCAAGTACATGATTGTTGGTTTCTGTAATGGCTTGTTCTGCCTAGCTAGTCGTGAGAAAGAACTTTGTCACATTATTTATTTGTGGAACCCAAGTATTAGAATGTTCAAGAAACTTGTAGCTACTCGCTTTAATCGCAAGCATAATGAAAGAGCCGCTATTGGATTTGCTTATGATTCTCTGAACAACGACTTCAAGATTCTGAGAATTGTGTGTAATGCGATGTTCAATGAATCAGACGCTGAAGCAGAGATTTACACGTTAAGTTCGGATTCGTGGAGAAAGGTTGTAGTATCGATGGAGTCCTTGAGAGGGTATGAACCCAACATTGGGACTATTTGTGATGTTTGGGGACCTTTCAAATTTTATAATGGAGCTCCGCACGCTTTAGCTTTTACTGTTGGCTATTCTTTCATTTTATCCTTTGACATTAGTGATGAGAGCTTCAATGAGATAATGATGCCTCGTAATCACTTAGATTTAGTGTCTATAAATTTCACTGAACTTGCAGTGTACAATGGATCGCCAGCTGATTTTGTTTTCACTCGTGATCATGGCAATGAGCGTGGTGGGAGAATCTTATGCCACATATGGGTTATGGAGGAGTACGGTGTGGCCAAGTCTTGGACTAGAAAATTTGTGATACCAATGGAATGGGTTTTGACTGGTCATTTCTTTGGCTGTACTAACAATGGTGAACTTCTCATTAAGAATGCCACTGGGATGGTTTCAATTGACCCTGAGAGTCAAAATCAGAACATTCTCGCCATTGAAGATGCTAATTGGGTGGCTTTCTCGGCTAATTCAATGGAGAGCTTGGTTTTACTTGATGGGGGTAAGTAAATGTGAAAATTAACTTTAACTATAATATCACCTTCAGTTTTGCCACTATCATTGTGAAAAGTAACTTTAGCTAGTATAGCTTAATTTGTATATAACTTTAGCTAGTACTTTTGATGCAGAAACTAAGGTTGTAATTGTTTCAATCCCTGAGTTGAAGAAACTTCTCAATATGAATGGGTGAAGTTAGTTAAATTACATTTGAGGAATGATAGTTGGAAGTGTTGAATTGAGGTCAATCTTATTGATTTTGTTTTTCTCTTTTCAGTGTGCATTTCTTATAAGCAAATTTACTGCTTGAGCAGAGAATGCTAGGCTTAGGGTTGCTTTTGCTAATCCTTGGCCCTGTTCTAATAATTCTAATTTAAGTCAATTTTGGAGTTTAAACTATCACCTATGCCCTTTTTTTTTGGTTGTCTTTTCCTAGGCTTTCTCAGCAGCCAAATAGTGACTGTCATTAGTTAGGATTTTGGACACAAAGTTTAATAATGATTAAATTTTTTGTTTGCTAGATTTTGTTAAATATTGGCTTTGATTTGAGTCTCATTTTGTTTGGTTCTTTTTTTATTAGCCTGTGTCTGGTTGCAGTAAAATGGATGGAAAATGATTGTTAAGTCATTGTTTATATTAGTTTCTGCACTACCAGTTAATTGAATTAACATCAATAGGGACTAGAGAGAATGTGGAGGTTGCAAATATTATTCGTTTTGATGTGTTTTTGTACTGTCTACCAACAGGAGGATTGTTTAGCTGTTTGTGCCTGTGTTTGGTGAAAGTAATTGTGGGTAATTAACAGTGGAAGAAACAAAAAATTGTGTTAATATCATTATGAGGTGTTAATGTTACAATGAAGTTTGACATATAGTATGACATATATATATATATATATATTCTTGAATAATTCAAGCAAAATCTAAAATCCCCCCCCCCCCTTCCTTTTACCTAACAAACTTTTCTTAATATTTTAAGGAAAAAAAAAGGTTAACGAATGCTCTAAAGTTATTAGCTTAGGAAATATTTTTATAAAATTTTGATGGGAAAAGAAAAAAAAGAACTAATTTTACAAATTTTTATATTTCTAATAAAAGTGGTATTAAAATTGTAAGGACACGAAAATAAGGGGCCCAAATCCACTTAGATTAGTGAAGCCCGTACCGCTTAACTAGGCCCAAACAGATAAAAATTTGTTTAGAGAGTGGATAAAATAAATCGGGCTCAAGTCCAAAGATTCGAACAGGAAGGCAATGAACAGTAGTTAAAAATAAGTATATTGATGGTTCTTTACAAGCTCGCCCAAGGACGATGTTTTTATGCAAGGATACACATTGTTCTCTCTCTCTCTCTCTCTCTCTCTCTCTCTCTCTCTCTTACTATTCTTGTTCTAATATCTTTTTCTTGATTTTTTTTGGCCCCCTTTCATCTGGAATCTGGAAGTTCTCTTCCTTTATATACTCTCATGCTTCTTGCATCCTAGCCCTCTATTTGCAATCCTCTAGGTCCTTCTTAGGACATTTGTCCCATTAGATTCTTGTTAAAGTTGGTAGAAGGAGCTGCTTAGCTATGAACCTATTGTTCATGAGTCATTTTCTCATTAATACAGCTGATAAAACTGCTGCCAATCATTTAATGCAGAGGTAGTAGGTGAGCTTTCACAGGAAACTTCTTTCAACTACCTCAAATCTCTCTCTAAACACCATTCTTTCCACCCAAATTTCTAGGAGGTATTTTGTCTCTTCCCCTCTTCTCCACGAGTGACCCCCCTCCTCGGGTTTAAAGTGCTTTCACCTGAGGAACGAACGATGGTCACAGTGGTTTTATCCTTCCTCGGTCCTTAAGCCCCCACAAATTTATTTCTAAAATAGTCCATTAATAAATGTCTTCAGGGTACCCTTTAACTAAACCATGTTTTAAATTTATAAATGATATAATTATTATACATTAAAGTGATTGTAAATTTGTAATCTCATCAACTTTTTTTTTTAAAGAAAGTTGCAATCTATGACGTTCATTTCTAATAAATTTGTAATCACATCAACTTTGACAGAGCACAACCTAATTATAATTGCCACCATATAACATTATTGGTATTATAGTAAAATATTTTTCTCCCTTTCTTTTCTGTTTTATAGTCATAACCAAACCTATTTTTATATTATTATTTTCAATCTCATTAACTCCATTTATTTCTTAAAAATTTATCCATTAAATTTTTACTTTAAACTTCAATAACGTGTCATAAACAAAACAGTTGAAATTAAAAATAAAAAATAAAAAATAAAAAATTCTATCAGAACAATGAAAGGAGGAAGACAGACACTTCCCAATTCCGTTCTAATTTTGATGGTCTGAGGTTCGGCCTAAGTGATTTAAAAAATAAAAAATAAAAAAAGATTTTGGGCCTAATCTCCGTGACAAAATATTACTGGGCCTAATGTTGAAAAAGTAACATTGTCGGCTCCAACTATCGATAAATTGTGGTGACTCCAAATTCTAAAACCCTAATTCTCAGCAGGATGAGGAAGTTCTGGTTGGCAATGGCACCACTGTAATTGCAAGGCAAGCTTGAGTTTTTCATGCTTCACAATAACATGTGCAATTTTTATTCTTTATACACTCTTTGCTATATATGTTTTTGATTGGAGAATTCTGATTGTAGCTTAGAACTTAGAAGTAAATTTTGCAGGAGTTGAAATGAGACTAGGATTTTGCAAAACCCTCATCTCATTCTCTCTACAAAACCCTTCACATCTCCACAAAATCCCAATCCCCTACTCTATCTCCCTCTTATTTTTCTCCTCCAGACCCAAAGAATCAAAGCCCACTGTAACAGTGTTGGATTACTTGATCAATAAGCACCAGTTTTCCCATGAAGTAGCTCTTAAAGCCTCATCAGTGATAACTTGTCTGAAAAGACCTATAGAAGTGGATTCCATGCTTTCATTCCTCAAGGAGAGCGGTTTCTCCAAAACCCACATCGAGGAAGTGGTTAAGAGAGTCCCTGAAGTTCTTACTGCCAATCTTGCCAGTAACATTAAACCCAAAATTCAGATTTTCCAAAACTTGGGCTTTTCGCCCAATGACATTGCCGAGATTGTATCTTCTGACCCGTGGATTCTCAAACGGAGTGCAGATAATCGGCTTGGACCCTCAATTTTGATGTTGAAGACTATTCTGGGTTCAAATGCTGAGGTCATTAGGGCCTTGAAGGTTTCTGGGTGGTTTTTGAAGCATGATTTGGAGAAAACTATGAAGCCCAACATAGAATTTATGAAGGGTTGTGGAGTCAGTTCGTCTCAGATTGTTAAATATATGTTTAATTTTCCAAGGTTTTTTTTGCATAAGCCGGAGAGCATTCAGGATTTCGTTAAAACGGTTGAAGAAATGGGTTTTGATAGGAAGTCTAAGATGTTTCTTGCTGCTCTTCGGACAGTGAGTTCAATGACACATGAGAATTGGGAGCTGAAGTTGAAGCTTTTTCGAAGTCTGGGGTTTTCAGAAAATGATATTCTGGATGTGTTTAGGAGGGTGCCTCAGGTTTTTTCTATATCTGAGAGAAAAATCAAGGAGGTAACTGAACTGCTGCTTAGTGCTTGGAACATAGACATCTCTTATATAGTTCGCCATCCAGAATTGCTTATTTGCAGCATTGAGCACAGGTTAAAACCCCGCCTACGAGTTTTGGAGATTCTAGAAAAGGAAAATGCACTTAAGAAGAAACCTGGTTTGACTACAGTCTGCAAAATAACTGATAAGAAGTTCTTAGAAAAATTTGTACTACCTTATTCAAAAGAAATCGTGGAGCTAGATGTGGCTAGTTGGGCTTCTTAGAAAGTTAGATATTTACAATTTGTTGGAAATTCTTGAGCATTTGAAGGAAGGTGTCGTACAGATCAGTTTGTGATAATATCTTAGCCATGGAAGATTCATCAATTAATGCTTGTAAGTGGAATGCCTTAAGAGTTCAGTTTTGGAAGAGCCATAATCAAAATGGAAATTACAATTGTCATTTAGGGTAAATTTTCTTGTAACCATTTCTCACCTCTGTTTTTAAAGTATTTTTATATTGATCTGGAAAAAAAATGAGATAACTTTCACATTACTGTTTTTGTCAATTGAATTATAATTTATAAATGCGTGTTTAATCTTCTAAAACTTCTTCAATATAAGTCATATGTTCAAAGAATGCTATAAATAATAACTGCGTAAAGGAAGAATGTTTGCCACTCAAAATTATAGGTACGGTGTATTTTGGGCATCAAGTATCCAACATAGTCATTTTCATCCGCTATATGTTTGGCACTTTAAAGAAGGGTACCTATATAGTTGGTGGCTTCAGTTTTTAGATTTTTGCAGTTGACTTTATGATTTATATAAAAAAAAAAAAAAAAAAATTCTCCAATGAAATAAATTATTATAAAGCATGCATAATTTTCTGTGTTTGTAGTTTTGTACAATGTCATACCCGTCAGAATACAAGCGGTTTCATTGATTATAGAATTGTTGCGCTGTTCCCTTTTTCCTGGACGCAGAAAAATATTGTTAAAGCTTACTGTTCTAATTTCTTCTTTTGACAATGGCTTATAACTCAGATGACACTTCCTCCCCTTATAAGAATAAGATAGAGAGTGAGGATGTTGGTTCAAATCCCATTAGGTGCACGTATAACTTACCATTAAAAAAAAGTTACTATTGACTTTACTATCTGCTGGTTGGATGTATGAATAAGATGTTGATGATTGATGTTGAATGAGGTTGGCTTTACAGTAAGAAAACAGCTTAGAAGCAAGGAAAGTCACATGTCCTGAAATTTCAATTGTTATTTGGTCTCTTTTGTGAAGTATCGATTTAATTGATATTTGATGTGGCTATTATGCCAGGTTTTGTTTGGACCAAATGACAACTCCAACCCATAATATACAAGGGGTGGAGGATAAAGTTAGGGTACAATTCCCTATGGCTGGGTGGGCTGTGTTTAGCTACTGAAAAAAAAGGGTATTATGTGGCAACTACATGAGTTTAGATGGGATCTATGTTGTTGCTTGATATACAAAATAATAATGTTGATAAGAACCATGATGATGTAAAGTAGGATGCTTCTTTTGAAGCAGTTACTTAAGTTTACTACTCTCTACAAGCTCTTGGTCCTGAGGTACTTGGATTTCTATTACAAAGGAGATCCGTCTTCAGCATGAGTTTGCTATTCTCTATAAGCTTGAAGAGTTGTTAAGTAAGTTGTCTGGTATTCACTGTTACAACCTTGAGTTCGTATGGACCTTAGATCATGTGCACCAAATTAGAGTCAGTGACTGCACTGCTAAAGGGGTAAATAGAAGTGATAATGCATCCAGAAAGAAACATCTTATATCTGCCATCCCCATGAGCACGAGTTCAGTTGATTTTGATATTGAGTTCAATATCAGAACCAGTACTTGTTCCAACTTCTAACAATTATAACTACATTTGCTATTTGTTTCCTGATTTAATCTGACAAATATTTGCTGCCTTTGGTATGGTATCTTCTGGTTGTCATTCGTAGGCTTCACAGTTAGAATATGATGGATGGCTGCATTCGGCTCATGGAATTAGTCCAAGTGTGTATTTATCGCATGTCCAAAGCA
Source organism: Quercus suber (assembly GCF_002906115.3). Taxonomy (NCBI): domain Eukaryota; kingdom Viridiplantae; phylum Streptophyta; class Magnoliopsida; order Fagales; family Fagaceae; genus Quercus; species Quercus suber. The sequence goes on from NW_027070044.1 coordinate 347,324, forward strand.
GCTCATCATCAATATCTCTTCTTGATTCATGATAATTTGTCATCTTCTTCAGTTGAAAACTCATGCATTTCAAAATGTGCATTTGGGATATTAAGGTAGTAGGTAAATGCATTAAAAGTGGAGAAATATTTTCAGAGGCAAGTTAGTTAACGACTCATCACTTTTTTTCCTTCAATTCATAACTCTTCCAATATTCTGTGTGGATTCCAGTGTGCTCTTCTCCGCTCCAAAACTTTCACTGTTTCACATTGCACATAGATTCACGGCAATATATTTGCTTCTTTGATGTTTTTTTTTAATTATCTTTTTGCTATTGAGGATGTCCAGAGCTGTTCACTCCATATTTTTGTTGTTGTTGCTTGTTTGATGATTTGGTTGAATGTGAAAACCCCTTCATCATTTGCAGGATGAGTTTTAATGGGTCATGTGGTCAAAATCTCACTCGCTACCTTATTTCTTATGGGAAAAGGAGGTATCGATTGAGTTAAAGCTTATAAGTCGTTGACACAGCTTGCGGTTTGCCCTTGAAGTAGCACATTATTGATGTTTTGCATGTTTTCCATTCTTACAGTTAAGGAATTCTTAAATTTTGGCAATGATCACTTAGTAGTTTGCACCTGGAAATTGGAGAAGTCTTAAATTTATGTTGGTATATTGGTCTATTCTTACATTTGGAGAAGTCTTCAATTGTGGCTATGATAACCTTCTAACTTGATCTTTTCCTTGCTTTATCCCCTGTTGGCCCTATCTCTCTCTCTCTCTCCAGGTTGGAAAAGAACGGGCATGTATAGGCTATAACTAACTTGTTTGCCTCTCTAGTTAAATGAATAGAATGAGGAAGTGCACCAGGTTGTCAAAACTTCGGCTGTTATGCTGCTTAGCTTTTCAATCTCACTCTGAGTTCGTGACTATGATAAAATATCTAAAGTTGTGGTCTGTAACATTGCAGGAACAGAGGAATCAACCCTAGCCCCCACCCCACAGGAAAAAAAGAAAAGAAAAGGAAAAGTACCAGAACTTGCCGTGCTATATTCACATCCTTCAGAGTAGGGACCTGAACAGAAGCCCCACAACATCCTTGAGGGTAGGGACCTGAACAGAAGCCCCACAACATCCTTGAGAGTAGGGACCTGAACAGAATCCCCACAACGTAGTTTCCTTCGGTTGATGCATACTGTCAAATCATTATTGCTACTTAGGTAACAAATAGAATTTCTTATCAGCTTGGCAGGTTAGTATGCATAAGTATATTTCTTACCAACTTGGCAGGCTAGTATAAGCTAAAAAGAACATAATAAGTATATTAATACCCGTTTAGCTCCAAACCAATTTGAAGCCCCAATCCCCTACGTGGTGATTTTATAAAACTATCTATATATTATTTAATTAAGTCACATGACTCATTAAAAAAATCATGTGTCTAAAAATGCACATGGATGGTCTTTTCAATTGCCACATAGTGAGTTGGAGAAAGATGCCTCCAAATTAGTTTAGTGCTAAACTTTTTCCTTATTTAAATGATTTAATGAATTATATGATTTAATACATGTTGATGGTCATATAAATTTTCGTGTAATGATGGGTTAAAGTAGGTTCCTCCCACCCAATTCAGAGGAAAATTGTCATAGTTAAAAGATTTGATCATCAATAGGATCTTGTAGGATCTAGTAGGCTCTTATTTCGCACTTGAAACCAAATAAAGGATGCCAAGCAAGCTAATTGAGAAATAGACTCATTTTAGGTTTGCTTGATTTTGTTGCGCCTTCGGGAAATCATCATCGCATGCACATGGCTCGAGACTAGTCTTAAATTTTTTTTAATAAATAAATAAAATCATTGTTTTGTTTGCTTGATGTTACTGTCGTAGATTCTTTGTATGGGCATTTGGGTATTGATATAAAATGTGAGAAATTGAGATTTTGATTTTCTTTGTTTTATTTTTGATTAATTAGAAAATTAGAGAAAAACGTAAAAAAAAAAAAAAAAAAAAAAAAAAAAAAAAAAAAAAAAAAAAAACCTTACCAAATAGATCACAATACAAAAAATTATTAGGTACTCTGGTACTACTTAATAATCACCTTTAAAATACGTACATACGTATATATTTTATTAGACACCAACAGCCCCAACAGGGGAGAGGAAAACAGAAAAAAATGAGGAAACAAAGGATAGAAGGGCACAAAAAATAGCGAGGCTCCTAAACTAAGAGGGTCCAGCCTCATCCTGAACAATATTTATAAAAGAAGGGACCATGTGCTAAGGACCATCTCGCTAAGTTATGGCAGTCAAATTTCCAACTCTAGGCATTAAAATTCCAGCTAGATTGCTCCGAAAGGTCCGAAGGGCATCCTATGCAAAAGTGACAAGCCGCCACTGTGAGACAGGCTTTCACTTACTCAAAGCTTCAATGCAGGCCTTGGAATCCCCTTCAAACACCATCTGATCTACGATCAATTGTTTAGCCAAACTAACCGCCCAAAGGATTGCTTTTGCTTTGGCTTGGACATGGATTCTTAGGAACCGCATATACCAAATTCTCTCTCCAATCTCTTGCCCCTACGACACTACTGCAATGTAAGAACTAGATTTGCACAAGAGTTGGGAGAAGTAGCGGTTACATAAGGAATTATTGGTAATAATGAGTGTTCTTAGGGCATTTGTTGATGGATAATTTTAGAAAAGTTTTAATATCATTGTTGATGGATAATCTTAGAAAAGTTTTAATATCACTTTAATGTAAAATATAAAAAACTATCAAAAAAGTTAGATGCTTTTTTTTTTTTTTTTTTTAAAGTTTCTAAATCAATGCCTTTAAGGTAATTGTTAACTTTTCTCAATTATGTAAGGACAAAAAGTTAACAAAAAAGAAAAAAGTTTTATAAATTTTTTATGGTAAATTAAAAAAGCAATTGATTTTTTATTTATTTATCATTTTTTATATTTTTTATCAAATTTGTGTCAAATTTTTTTAAAATAATTTATTAACAAATATCTTTTAAGTGTATCGGTTAACCAGGGCCGTTAAGAAAGGGAAAGCAAGCCCAGTGGGTTTTCTATACAATCTAGAAGATTTTGACTCTCAACACTTTATTCTTAAACCNGAGTCATTAAACTCTCTCCACCCAACCCGTATTCTTCTTCTTCTAGTATTCTCTCTCTCTCTCTCTCTCTCTCTCTCTCTAGACCTCTCTGAAAAATGTCTTTTGTCTTTTATCCTTTAGGGCAGTCATGCTATTTGAAGGTTACTCAACATACGGGCGACATGAGTATACGTGCCCCCAGAAGCACTTAAGCATCCAAAAACTAACTCCATTTTATAACTAAACAATGACATTTCCTATACATGTATCATATTACAGATTAGCTACTTTTGCCGCCATCAATTAGAAGGTTCTCAAAGAAGTATTTATTAGTAAATGATGTAAAGCTTGGATGTTGATATTTTTCAATGAGTCGCAAGAAGCACACAATATTGTAGGCAAAGAAACAAATTTCAAGTTAATACTTCATTTTTTTTTTAACAGCTATTAATTCATCTTCAATTTTTTCCTTACGTGCCCCACCTAGAAATACCACTCCTCAAAAACGACACTCAAATTTTGTCACTAAAACAGTGAGATTCAAAGAAAACAGGAAAAAAGAAGAGAAAAGGAAAAAAAAAAAATAACAAGGCTGGTAACTTCTGTTTTCACTTCTTGGATGATAACCTTTGGATGCATCTGATGGACAAAGTAAGGAAAATAAGAGCTTGCCTCAGGCTTCCCAGCCCCTCAAGAGGGTAGCACGTGCAATCAGAGAGAGAGAGAGAGAGAGAGAGAGAATGGTGGTAAAAGAAGAATATGGGTTTGGTGGAGAGTTTAATGACTCAATTGAAAAGTGGGTTTTTGAAAATGGCAAGTGCCCTTTAATCAAGTGAAAAACAATAAATAAGGAAAGAGACAAAAGTGGAAAGCAATAACATTTAATGGTATCTTTTTTAACCGTTAGATTTTTTAGAAATCTACGGTGTAAAAAAGGTGTAACCGTTAAATCTCATAAATATATATATATATATATAGATGAGTTCAAGTTATACTATGTGTAACTCTAAAAAGTTACACATTTTTTAAGCCATTAGATTTAAATAAATCCAACAGTCAGAAAAATACCCTTATTAATGCAAATATTCTAATTGATCTCATTTATTATCCCTTATTTAATACATTTCATACTTATTTATGAACCCAAAAAATATCTATTAAAATAATATTTGGATTTCATGATTATGCACTTTTTTGCTTTCATTTAACAAAAAAACAAGAGGCAGGCAAAACTTTCACGATCTTCCACCATCTCGTGAAACAAAAAACTGAGCTGGAGATGGGGATAATTCGTAAGTGAACGGGGCGCAACTCCCCCTCAGGCTTATTGTTTATAAAATCCATCACGTTGGTGCCATGTGTACAAGGGATTGAGCTTGTTGGGCCTTAGGCCTTAGGGCAGTGCGTGTGGTTGTGTGTTCTACTAGGCCTATGAACTTGGCCCAGACAAGCCTTGATGTCCATCCAAAGCCCAAAAACTGTAATGAAGCCGTTATGACATGAGTGGCAAAGGTGAGACCTTACTGGCCAACTTCGACCTATTAGGAGTTGGCAGTTTCCCGAGGAGGTGAGTCTTGAGATGCTTGGTATTGCCTCGGGAAGTAGCGCTGCTGGATAGATTCTCTAACGTGGGAACTAGTTTCATTGCCATTCTTACCACCCTTCACTCCCAACTAAACACCCACTTAAGGATAATAACATTGGACCTTCTTTCCCGCTCACCACAAGAGTAATCATAACCCTCTCTACTGATTTTGGGCTATAAATATGAGAAGTTAAGGGAGAAAAAAGGAGGTTGAATGATTCCAAAGGAAACTAAGAATAGAGGAAGCAAGAGAACAACAGAAGAGTGGTAATAGGGAGAGTAGCAGAATTCATAAGGAGAGGTTGCTTTGTTGGGTCTCTATGTTACGAATTACCCAAAGTAGGACATCCAAAGCCCACACTACAAATAGATTGTGAGCCCAGGTGAGGGCCAGCCCATCAACCTCATTTTTGGCGCAAACAGTAAGTCTTCCACAAAATTTGGAGATTGATTAACAAATTTGACTTTCCACGAAATTTGGGGCAAGAAAGGGGTATACTTTTGTTCAATCAAATTGAAGCACAAAAGAGTTCTTTATTTATATTATATCAATAAGTCCAAACATTAAACCTAAGAAATGTGTTGGATAACGAGGATTCAAATTTGATCAGATCTAGATACAAGTTAAATTGAATAAAATTCAGGAATTACATAGGTTAGAATAAATTGCAAAACTTATGATGCTTAGTTGTTCTAGAAACATGGAGATAGAGAACTATACATTGATAAGTAGTTGTTGAATAATTATCAATGTATATAAAAGCAATAGTTGTGTTATTCAACATAAAGCAATAGTTATGTTATTCAATAAAGTTTGGCAACTGTTAGTTTTTTTTTTTTTTTTTGGGTGCTACCGGTGACTTGGCCATGGAAGTGGAAGAGCCGTGGAGGAGAGAGAGAGAGACATGCAGTGGAGAGAGAAAGAGTCTGAGGTATAACATTTTTGGGTTCAAAAATAAGTATGGAATGTATTAAATAAGGGATAATAGATGAGATCAATTAGAATATTAGCACTAGTGAGGGTCTTTTTCTGACTGTTGGATCTACTTAAATCAATAGTTTAAAAAATGTGTAACTCTTTAAAATTACACCAGGTGTAACTTGAATCCATCTATATATATATTGGTATCAGAGCCAAGTTTGGCCGATCGTAGTGTTGTAAGTTACAGTTTATTTTGAATTAATCAAGTTGGCTGGCTCTACCGCCATAGTTATCCATTATTTTGTTCATTATTCATTATTTTGAATTATATATGTTATCTCCTAACTGTTTTACATTATTTTACATCTACATTCTGATAACTCTCCAGTTACTATTCATCATCTCTTCCAGATCCATTGTTACTGTTACCCTTTTTGTTCGAAGGCTGAGCCTCCTATCTATCTGCTTTTATTCATTAATTATTTGTTCATGTTGATCAATTGTTTCCTAGTTACCTGATTCTTCTTTTTTCTGTTTTTGTCCATCCAATTTGTTGCAGATGTGTACTGTTGAGACTTGTAAGACCGTGATCTGTGCGTTGTCAACCCAGTAAGTCCAGTAAATCCCAGGCTGAGTGTGTGTCCCGCATCAAACAATAAGTCCCGACGGATAGGGCGTGAGCGAAAGGGAGTTATCTCAGAGTAAGGATTGTGGCAGTAGGAAGTTGAGTTGTACAAGATTAGGCAATTGTCTTTGTGTACACCCTGTCTCAGATCTAAGGATAGATCCAGAAGTTTGAGGTTAAAGTAATTAGGTTGTAATTGTTTAACTAAGCTTTTAATCATGAATATGAGAAGATTGTTTAGAAGTAACTCTTCCACTAGCATTAGGTCATCCAGTACAACCCTCTCGGAGATTCCCCAGTCAGATGGTGTAATCAATTCGGAGAATTTCACTCATCAGATCCAGAACCCTACACGGAATCCTGATCTAGACTTTGTCCAGCAACTAGCCGATGGCTTGGTTAGAATAAGTTTTGACCATTCTAGATTAAGACCACCAGTAGGTTCCCTTTCTTACACCCCATCATGTTATGATGAACTTACGTTTAGATCACCAGCAGATCTACACCAACCTTTAGGCAGCCAGCTAATCTCTTAAGAGATAGACCTGCATCCAGTGCAGTACATCCAGACCTCTAGCACCCTTCCCTAAGTCTAGAAGAGACTTAGATCTAGAGCTCAAGGAGTCCAGACCAAATCTCAAGTTAGCACACCCTGTTACACAGCCAGACAAGATTCAGTGTTGATGAGGAAGAAAAAAGAGTCAGAAACCCCCATCACCAACAGGTAGTGATATGGTAAATCCCTACCAACAAGAACCCCAAGATCCGTTTCAGCAAGAACCTGAAATAGATTATGAGCTCAAGGTTATCAGGAAAGACTTCACTCCTGATATGGATGCCCTAGGCAACGAGTTTGAGTCAGAAGAAAACAGACTCAAAAGAGAAGCCTATAGAGCCAACCATACCCTGGAACAAAAGAAAGAAGTTCTCAAAAATTGGCAAACATTCATGAAAGAGATATCCAGTAATGTCCCTTTCTTTGAATACTTTGAGAACCATTTCGAGTGGCACAAGAAGTCTTGTGTGCTCACCAAAACCAATTGGACAAAACCCCCTAGCAAGGACGCTAGTGGTAAACCCAAACCCCCAGAAGTTGTTAGATCTCACCATCCACCACATGAAGCCATAGTCTTCAACCACCGTGGAACAGATCTAGTTGTCTCTCCCTTCAAAACCTCTACCACTCCAGAAGAAACGGTAGTGAAGAAGGTCATAGAGCAAAACAACTACACCAACCAGTGTTTAGGTGTTATAGGAAAACAGCTTGATAGGATAGAAGACAAGATAGACAGCAAGGTTATTCCCCAGCCAGGAAACCCTAGCAAACCTGTCAAAGCCTTAGAGAAGCCTCTAGTCAAGCTTCCGACAACTAAGCAACCCAGCCTTAGATCTAAGGATAAAACAGCCTTAGAAATAGTCAACCAAAAGCTTGAAGAACTAGTGAAGAAGGAACCTGTCACTCCTCACCAGTTAGTACTTGAACCAGTGTTGATCCCCGTCTTCAAACCAACAGATTAGTTGTTTTAGACGTCCATACAGCTTCTAGCAGTTCTAGCAGCACCTCCTCAGACAGTGACAAGGAGATAGAACACCTAGAAAGCCAGTTCAGGAATTTAGAAGTTAAAAGGCTTACCCACCCAAAGGTAACCCCTACTAGCCTAACCAGAAATTGGTATCCCAGACCTACACCCCCTGACCTCCAATTCGAGGAAAGGAATCTCAGTAGCCAGTTTCAATAACTTCAGTAAACTCTATGAATGGGAACATAGATGGTTTGTCTGAACAAGAAACACTGAACAAACTCTAGCATATGACCATGGTAGCCAACAACTACATCAGTGAAGGACATTCCCATACTGAGGTCATAGGACTTATTTCCTTAGGATTCACAGGTAAGCTCCTCCAATGTGTGGAACAATTGCCTTACAGAAGAATCCAGGGAAGACATCAAGCATGCTGCCCAGAAAGATGAGGAAGGTCTCCCCATCTTTGATACAGATAGAGGTTGTGGTATCCCTGACGGAGTCAATACCCTGGTCTATACGATCATGAAACACTTAGTAGGAAACCCAGCAACATCAACATCTAGGATTTACGACCAGTTGAGTAACCTCAGATGTAAAACACTTGAAGACTTTAGGTGGTACGAAGATGTGTTTACTACCAGAGTCATGCACAGAAGTGATTGCAACTCTCCATTTTGGAAGGAGAAGTTCATCAATGGTTTACCTACCCTTTTTGGTGAGAAGGTTAAGAAACCTTGTGTAACCCCTTAGGTGTCATAGATTATGATAACCTAACCTATGGAGACATCTCTAGCACCATTCGAAGTGAAGGAATGAAGATGTGTAGAGATCTCAAAATCCAGAGCAAAGCCACACAAAGGCAAAGCCAAGTACGAAGTAGGAAACTTC